>NW_027497373.1:0-160969 GCF_021521415.1 Bidens hawaiensis | reverse complement strand
CTGTTGGAGGTGCTGGTGGTGACGACGGTGATGATCAACGACAATTCTTTCCGGCCCATAACCAGTACATCATTTTAGATCCAGACGTAAGAGGCGTAGAAGACTACAGGGAGATAATCACATTTCTCCAGCGATCAAGAGTCTTTCATGCGATCACAAATACACTGCCAATTTCTCTGCCTAACATTGAAGACTTTTGGCAGACAGTGTACTATGATTGCAGGCCTGAGCCTCCGGTGATGCGAGCAACCGTAAATGGTCATAACATACAGTTTTCCTCGGAAGATATACGGTTGGCTCTGCAGTTCGGTGAAGAAACAAGAAATGACCCAACGGAGTTCGTAGCTCCTTTCCGTGATGGAGCTTATTTGAGGATGGGTTATTCGGGTCCGCTGGGGGACTCGCAGAGGAGGAAAGGGTTTCTGCTGGATCAATGGCGCTTCCTGATGCATGTATTGATTGTATGCATGTCCGGCAGGAAGGCAGGAACAGATGGGATGGGCGCGACGATGCAGTCAGCCATGATAGCGCTGACTTACAACCGCCGATATTCTTTTAGTCAGCTGATATTCTACGAGATCGACCGTCAGAGAAGGGCTGTGGCGCGTGAGCGATTCACTATGTATCCTCGTTTCTTACAGATGATTTTGAATCATGTCGCTCCGTCGCTACCGCAGAGACGCCCGATTAGATACGTCGAATGCGTGACGAAACGTATCTTTGCTCAGTGCCGCACTTCGAGCACTCGTAGCAAGCCTGAGCTGCGTCCCAGGCATACTCCATTATTCGGGTATCTCATCAATCCGGAGTATGTTCCTGCAGGAGGGGACGAGTTCAGAGACCCGCAACCACATCAGGCGGCAGCACCACATGCTGTATCAGCTGCGCCTGTTGTATCTACTGTTGCCTCTGCTGCTGTGCCAGCTGCGGTATCTCCTGCTGTGTCTACTGCTGAAGACGTTGATCTTGATGCTGCCTTTGGCGGACATGGTTTGTTTGATATGGATGTCTCGGGTCCTCAGTCTATGGATGTTACTAGAGCAGTTACTTCGGTAGCTGACTCCGATCTAGACGAAACGTTTGCTGAAGCGAGACGACTTATGGTGTCTCGGGAGAGAACTACGGGAAAGAGGCCGAGAACTGTAGACGAGGATGAGGACGAAGTTGATGAAGAGGAGGCAGTGCAGATTGTGCTCAGACGTTCACGAAGAGAACGGACAGGTATGGGTTCCGGAGCTGGAGAATCTTCGAGGCTGGTACGTTTTGCTCCACCTGCCTTGTCCGGTATGTCTCTTATTCCTTCCACAGCACAGGTTACTACTGTCGAGACGTTGGCACCAGCAATTGTGTCTCTACCACCCCAACCGCTTAATCCACCGGTGGTAGTTGCATGATTTGTGGAGTCGACCGTCACTACTACTGCAGGGTTACCAAGTGTACCACCTGCGGTCACTTCTGCTGCTGATGTCCCGCCAACTCAAACGCCTACTTCAGATTCCGAGAGGATTACATCACTAGAGCGGATTGTTGCTGAACAGACAAAGACCATTCAAAGCCTAGTGGAATCCAATCGACTACAAGCAGCCCTCCTGGTTGAACACGGTAAAGTTATAGATGCCTTCAAGGCATTCTTGGCATCTCAGGGGGAGAAGACTTGTAGGGGAGATGAGTTGAGGACGAAACGGAGAGAAGATCATGACGATGATCCCAATGCACCGGAAGGTGCAGGTGGTGAGCTGCCAAGAACCTCTCAGGTTCTTGGAGCTTCCACAGCTGAGGGGGAGTCTACAAATGCAGCTGGTGACGACGTGGTAGCGGTTGATGATGATGCTGATGTTGAAGATGCTATCGACGCATTGAAAGAGTTGGATGAGGAGGATGATGAGTTTATGATTGAAGATGATGTGCTGCCAGTTGATGAGATCGAGAGGATTGGAGAGCAGATTACGGTTGAAGACGTGTTAGAGGAAGGTGAGATTGTTGATGACTCCGTGGAACATGAGATTCCGGAGGTTGAGAGACCAGAGTTGGGTGATGAGAACGCGGAGGAAGATGCTGAGTGGGAGGAACAACCGAAATGGAAGGAGGGTTGTGCCCACTGGTTCGTAAATACGAAGAAGCCGGCGGTCCCTAAGATGTTCAGAAAAAGTTACAATATTAAGGGATACGTGGAAGCCAAGAAAGGTATTATCTGCTGGTTATACGACGAGCAGCTGCGGCTCTTCGTGATCAAGAGATACGATGGCATTCAGTACTTCCAGAGAAAGTTGAGATCTCTAAACACACTGCCAGAATGTGAAGTAAAAGATTTAGCCAGATTGGGATTGATAAACAGAAGTGAAGACAACATGGCTAGAATCATTGCGAAGATCGTGTGGAAAGAGTGCGTTAAAGAGAAAAAGTTTGAGCTACTGAAACCACAAAAGGGGAAACTTGTCAAAGACAAGGATAGAGGTCTGAGAGTTGATGGAAAACCTTGGATGGTAATGAAATACAAACCGATCCGGTGCCTTAAAGAAGTACCGATGAAGTTCATGCCCAAGGACGTGCTCAAAGATCTAAAATGGTGGTACGTGGATTGTGAGACAGCTGAGGCGGTAATGGAAGATGAGGATGAACAAGAAGTACTTCGGGTTTACGACCCGATGCATCTTGTTAATCTATCGCAGGCTGATCTGAAAGTGCTCAACGAGAAGAAGATCTTCTACATTCCTGCTTGGAAGGATCAAGCTAGGAAATATCAACGGGTGGTGTCGGTATGTGTTAGAGAAGGGGCGCACGCGTAGAGATGCAAGATTACAAGACTCAAGATTTGAAGATCAAGATATGAAGCTACTGCCAAGGGGGAGTCTGTTGGTATATGTGTGTCAGTAGTTCATAGTCTAGCATTTGTAATCGAGTCTGTAATGCAATTATGTTTTGATTATGTTTATACTTGTAACACGCGAAGTTGTCGACAAGTTCGCTCTGGCGAACTTGTTGAATCAGCGAAGTTATTGACAACTTCGCCTGTGGCGAAGTTGTCGTGTTTATATACTGTTTCAGCCGAAACAGTTTGGGGAGTTCGTTTTAGGGTTTACGTTTCAGTTGTTCACTTCGAGTGTTACGTGTCATTGTCTGTAATAGTGACCTCGGGTCACGTGTTCGTTATCAATATAACGTGTTTGGTTTATTGATTGTGTGTTCGATCTCTACATACTCTACACTCGTATCTACCTACGCAGGGATTCCGCACCTGCGTTGTTAGCGACATCCCGTGTACGATCCGTCCAGGAACCTTCAGTAATCGAGTCTGTAATGTTAATTGTGTTTTGTTTATGTTTAAGCGAAGTTACTGACAAGTTCGTTTATCAGGCGAACTTGTTAGTCAAGTGAAGTTAGCAACAACTTCGCCTGAACATATCAGGCGAAGTTGTCGTGTATATATACCTAGGTTACGGCTTAGGTTAAGAGGTTGATCTAGTTCGTTCAGTTCGTGAATTGTAAGTCATCAGTCGTGTATTCAAGAGTTCTCTGTAATCAGTGATATTACATCACGTGTTTCAGTTATAATATAACGTGCGTTCGTTTATTCGTATCGTGTGTTTGTTTGATTCGTGTTCTACGCTCGTAACGACCTACGCAGGGATTCCGCACCTGTGTAGATCGAGATATCCCGTGCAGATCCATCCAGGGAACCTACAGTATCACATTGTCTCCAATGTTAAACTCAATCGGTCGTCGCCGCTTATCAGCATACGACTTCTGTCTGTCTTGAGCAGCTTTCATTCTTGCCTTGATCTGATCGAACTTCGAAGAGGTTTCTTGCACAATTTCTAGGTTTCCCATCTCCTTCTGACCAATCTCTCCCCAACATACGGGAGTTCTACAACGTCTCCCATACAATATCTCGAATGGTGGCATACCAATACTTGAATGGTAAATGTTGTTATAAGAGAACTCTGCCAGATGCAGATGATCATCCCAACTTCCACCAAAGTCTAGAACACAAGCACGTAGCATATCCTCAAGGGTTTGGATCGTCCTTTCAGACTGTCCATCTGTTTGGGGATGATACGCCGTACTAATGTTCAACCTCGTCCCCATAGCTTCATGGAATTTCTTCCAGAACCTCAAAGTAAACCGGGTATCTCTATCAGACACGATCGATAACGGTACTACATGCTTGGTTACAACTTCTTTAATGAACAAGCTTGCTAACGTTTCTGACGAGATAGCCTCTCGTATAGGCAGAAAGTGAGCACTCTTGGTCAAACGGTCCACAATCACCCAGATGGTATCATGGTGCTTAGCTGTACGAGGTAGCTTAGTTATGAAATCCATGGTGATGTGTTCCCATTTCCATTCTGGTATCTCCAAAGGTTGCATCTTTCCATAAGGCTTCTGGTGCTCTGCCTTGACTTGCAAACAAGTAAAGCACTTACTGACATAATCTATCACATCATTCTTCATTCCTGGCCACCAATAATCTCTTTTCAAATCCTGGTACATCTTCGTAGTTCCTGGATGGATCGAATATCTCGACTTATGAGCTTCATCTAAGATTCGACCTCTGAGATCTCCATGGCGTGGGATCCACATACGGTCAAACCTAGTCTTAACACCATGAGTGTTTTCCATTAGCTCGTCTTGTTGGCCGTAAACTCTTTCTTTCTTTACCAACTTCTCGTCTACTAGCACCTCTGACTGCACCTTGATGATTTCTTCGAAAAGGTTTGAATTCATAATCAATTTGTATGACTTCACAGTTGCAAGGACTTCCTCATTCTTACAGCTTAGTGCATCGGCGACCACGTTAGCTTTGCCAGGGTAGTATTTAATATCGCAGTCGTAATCCTTTATCAACTCCAACCATCTTCTCTGTCTCATGTTCAATTTTTTTTGCTCGAAGAAGTACTTTAAACTCTTATGATCTGTGTAGATGGTACACTTAGTACCGTACAGATAATGTTTCCATATCTTAAGAGCATGCACTACAGCTGCTAACTCTAAATCATGCGTCGGATAAGTACTCTCATAGACTTTCAACTGTCTAGACGCGTAAGCTATCACCTTTCCTCGTTGCATCAACACGCAACCTAACCCTTGATGCGAGGCATCTGCACAAACAACCAAATCCTCATCACCATCGGGTAGAGTAAGGATTGGAGCTTGTGTGAGTCTTTTCTTCAACTCCTCAAAAGCTTCTTCCTGAAACCTACCCCAACTGAATACTACCGACTTTCGGGTCATACCGGTCAATGGTGCGGCTATCTTGGAGAAACCTTCGATGAATCTCCTATAGTAGCCAGCTAACCCTAGGAAGCTTCGTATATCAGTCGGATTCTGCGGAGTCTTCCAATTCGTTATCGCTTCAATCTTAGCTGGGTCCACGGTAATCCCTTCCGGATTAATCACATGACCTGAAAATTGCACTTCTCTTAACCAGAACGCGCACTTTGAAAACTTAGCATACAACTTCTCTTTCTTCAGAGTCTCCAATACCTCTCTCAGATGCTCAGCATGGTCAGGCTTGCTCTTTGAATAAATCAATATATCATCAATGAAGACGATAACCGACTTATCCAACATCGGCCGACACACCCTATTCATCAGGTCCATAAATGCTGCAGGAGCATTTGTTAGACCGAATGACATTACGAGGAACTCGTAGTGTCCATACCGCGTTCGGAACACTGTCTTAGGGAGGTCTGCCTCCTTCACCTTCAGCTGATGATAGCCTGATATGAGATCTATTCGTGAGAACCAACTTGAACCTTGCAGTTGGTCAAACAGATCATCAATCCTTGGCAAAGGATATCTATTATTTACCGTAAGCTTATTCAACTCACGATAGTCTATGCACATTCTCATACTTCCATCCTTCTTCTTCACGAACAACACTGGTGCGCCCCACGGGGAAACACTTGGTCTTATGAAACGTTTGTTGAGGAGTTCTTGCAGTTGGGACATCAATTCTTTCATCTCGGACGGAGTTAGATGGTAAGGTGCTTTTGCGACGGGCTGGGCTCCTGGTATTAAATCCATCTGGAATTCTATCTCTCGCTCCGGTGGTAACCCCGGAAGATCCTCAGGGAATACTTCTGGTAGTCACACACGATAGGAACATCTTTCATTTCTTTCGTCTCGGCCGTAGCGTTGACAACATACGCCAGGTAGGCACCACATCCTCGTCGTAATAACCCTTCGGCTTTTATCATCGAAATGACGTTAAACCCTGAACTTTCTTTATCACCGTAAACCGTCACCGCACTACCATCTAAAGACCTTAGCTTTATTATTCTACTCTTACATACTATCTGAGCTTCAAACTCAGACAACCAATCCATTCCCAAGACTACATCGAACCCTCCTAAGGTCATAACATACAAAGTAACAAGAAACTCATGTCCCTCTAACTCTATCTTACAATCCTTAACCATTTTTGTTATTTTAACCGAAGTGTTACTGGTGGTTTATACTATAAAAGTTTCAGACACTCGGCAGCCTTTCATTTTTGCTAGTTTACTAAATGTCATAGCTACAAAACTTCTATTCGCACCAGAATCAAATAATACGGAAGCAGAAATGCCGTTTACTAAGAACGTACCGGTCACAACATCAGGAATCTGTCTAGTTTGTTCCTAGGTCAGCATATAGGCTCTAGTCCTCGGCCTTGCTTGATCAGAATCTTCCTTCCCACTACCTCCAGCCTCACCTCCAGTGCACTCTCTTGCCATATGGCCTGTCTTGCCACATTTGTAACATGCTGGCTTCGCACCGCACTCATTGGCACAATGCCCTACCTTCCCGCACTTATAACAGGCATCCGACCTCATTCTGCATTCTCCACCATGAGCCTTTCACATTTGGGACAAACATCAGAACTTCTACCCCACTTGCACTCACCACCATGCATGTTTGCGCAGGTCTTACACGATCTCTTCTCCCACACTTTCTGCTTCTTATCTTTGGAGTTCCATAACTGAGTACCGGGTCGCTCATCATGAGCAACCCACTTCTTATCTTTCTTTTCCTCTTCCACCACTGCGTCATCCGCAGCCAGGTCAGCATAAACCACCTCTGCGAGTTCAACAGCAGAGTCAAAGGTAGCTGGTTTACTCGTCCTGACTAGCATGCGGACTTTCTGTGGCAATCCCCTCACATAACACTTGATTCACTTGGCCTCAGTGTTAACCATATCGGGTACCAACCTAGACATTCGATTGAACTCGGTGGTGTACTCACGATGTGTCATTTCCCCAGCTTTCAAGTTCAGGAATTTCATCTCCGCCCTCTCAACCTCGGCGTCAGCACAGAACTTCCTCATCACTAACTCCTTTAGATCCTCCCACTTCATCTCTTTGATCTCTTCACGGGTCTTCCTCTACTCCACACTCTCCCACCAATACATAGCCTCATCCTCGAATGATTGAGTAGCATAACCTACTGCTTGGTCGGGATGGCACTCGCTAATGCAGATAATTTTATCCATGGCGGTTATCCATTTAAGAGTAGCGATTGCGTCTCCTAAACCAGTCAGCTAAGGCGGGTCACAACCTTTAAAGGACTTATAGTTGCAACCGCCTCGGCCCCTCTTCCTATCATCAACTTTCACAGACCTTACCTCACTTGAATCACCCTTTTCCCTCTCATCATCTTTCCTACCATCACCACCTGCCCCTTCAGCAGTTCTTTCACGGCTTCCAGCAGACCCTCCAGGAGTTATATTCTTCACAGCAGTGGCTATAGCTTGAACAATAGCTGCTTGAATTACGGGATCCAGTTGAACCCCTTCGTTGTTGGCCGGACCTTCTCCAGCTGCACTGCCCTCATCTCCGGTGTTAGAAGCTGTCTCAACCGAAGGTTGCTGGACACGACGAGGCCTGCCGCGTCATCCAGTGTGACCTCCAGCTCCTGCAATGTCTCCAGCTCCAGCCATCGTATTCTAAAAGGGAAAACACAAACTTCATCACTCAAGGAACTATTTTAGTACAAGGATAGTAAGGCTAACAGGTAATAACAGTGGCCAGCTGTGATTAGCTGATCACGTTACTTTCCGTGTCCTATACACTTCCCTTATGAGTCCATTTGTGCTGGTTCTATCCTAAACAGTTAATCAATCAAGTAATTCTATCCCTAACATTCACATATCCTTTCTTTAGCAATCAAGCTAACATTAACATACATATTTAATCATACACTTTACCGTTACTGAGCTTGCTTGAGTGACACATGGCATTCTTAAACTGGTATCTTCTTTCTTTTCTTACTTTAATCCCATTCTCTGTTCGAGTCTAAGCATATACGATGCTTAAATCTCTCGAACTTTGCTCTGATACCAACTTGTAACAGCCCAGCTACCACCACATCATAATACTGTCCGCTTTGGCCGGGACGTACCACCATCGCCTCACGGATTTGCTTTTGGTTGCCCAGGTGGTCACTCATCCTCATACTTCTCCCACCTGAGCACGCTTAACTGTGGAGTTCTCATCTCATCCCCTACCATTAAGCGCCCAAAACGCGTTATGATGGGGAAGGTATCCACCTCTTTATAAAGAAGGCTTACTTCTCATTCCCAACCGATGTGGGATGTCACACTCTAACTTTAGGCTGATAAGGTAGAAATTGATATTTTGTTTTCATATAAGGATTAAAATAACTCGTCCTTAATACCAGAATTATAATTATAGGAAAACTTAGGCATTGGTAGGAGGTATTCAAAAGAATCGAGAAAAGGTTGCCAAAACATTGATATAGAAAAGTCATATTAGAGTTCAAATGCACATGTAAATTCACAATTATGTTTTAGAACCATAATTTTAAATTTACTGTAAAATATTACTCTTGTACTCTTTCCGTTAGGAATCAATCATTTCTCCATCTTACCTTTTCCTAATGGGTGAAGAATAAATGAATTGATTTACAATTATCCCAAGAGTGTCGTGCTTACTTAGGTGTTTGTGGAAATTCGTTTATGAAATGTATGGAAATGGACTCTCATTTTTATTGAGGAATTTCTTGTTGTTTCATAAGTTCATATGGCTTCTGGTATTCTGTCTTGACCCTGGAGCATGTTAAACATTCATTGCTATATACTATAATGTCTCTTTTAATATTGGTTTACTAATACGGTCTTTGGAGGTTCTTGTAGAATATTGATGAATTGAGCATTTAGACTTATGCGTTCGACTAATAGTACTTCATATAAATCTTCATATCAAGGCATCTAAACTCTATTCAATCAGTTTTATGTTTCTCTTTCTTCAAGGCTTTGCCTTGTACATTTCCAATCTAAGTTGTAAGTCTTGTTTGTAACGTTAATCCCAACATACATATATGTGAAGGATTTTCTTTTCCTTTCAATTATCTACTACAATATTCATTTTACCTACGTGGTAACAAATATCGCAATTGTAATACTTGAGTAGGTCTACTTCAATGGGCTGCCCCATATTAAGTTCTATTTGATTTACAATACATAGAAAAATCTTATGGTTGGTGTAGTTCATACACTTTGTTTTCATAAAGAGAGTGTCTTTAGGTCCTGGGAGTAAAAACAATAACTCCTAGATCCAAAATGTGAGTTGTATAATGCTTCTTGTAGTGGCGGAACTTGAACATACAAGTCGGGGGGGGGGGGGGGGGGGGCGAAACTTAAACATTTAAATCGGGGGCCGAAACTAACACACCAGTTATATAAAAATTAATTATATACAATTATACATAACTAATTCTAAGGTAAATCCAACAGTAGATAAGTTAATAAAATATATACTAACTTAATTGATTATACCATTATATTTGCAAAACAAAATTCATTATACTTAAAATGTAATTGCTTTTAAAAAGATTAAAAAGTAACTAGATGATTTCATCTTTAAAGTAGGTGTACGGTGCACTCCTTTCCATATAGTCTAGTGCACTCCATTTAGTCTACTTATAGGGCTTTGTAGCCTATTATCTAGTGAAAAGAATGCATACAAATATAACATATTAGACATGGACATGTAAAATTTACATTTTCAACCCTTCTTCTACATGATTTGCAGGCCGGCTGCCGGAGTAAGGTATACGCCGGAAAACTGTCGATGCTTCTAACCGGATAAACTGGAGGGGCCAGCACCCCTCCCCGCCCCTATTAAGTTCCGCCCCTGGCTTCTTGTACACATTGAGATATCATGATGCATAGTCTATCATATTTTGCCTTTCTATATAATTATGCATACAAGACCTAAGCGTAAAACATCACAATCACTAAAAATCTATTTGCTCCTTCTGGGAGGGGCAAGATAGTGCATTACATAATTTTTTCTTAGTAATTGAGAAGCTTCCTTTTGGGATGTTTCAGGCATATTTCTTATCCTTTTGGGTTAATATCGTCAAAGATCAAGCTAATCTTGACTATGCATCTCCAATAATGCCCAGCAAGACCTAAAAATTGTCGCACTTCGGTAGGAGACCTTGGTGTTTCCCAATCCTCAATTTCTTCAATATTTAATACACTTATATATATACCTTTCTTACTGATTATATGTCCAATACAATGAATTTCCCGAATCTAGAATTCATGCATAGAGAATTTCTACATTTAACTATTCTCAATTCAGTTTAAGGTGTTGTTTATGAATTTTATTGGTTTGTGAATAAATATGCTTATATCATCCAGGTAGGATGTGTATATCTTATTCATAAGATTCGGTAACATTGCGACACAATTGTCAATCCGACCGATATGACTTATAAACTTATAATGGCCCTATCGTGTTCATAAAATATCTTTATTAGGTCTTCTTCTGTTGATATCTAGTTGGTAAATCGATGATCAGGTCCACCTTGAAACGGATCAAATAGATCATCAATTCTCAATAATGACATCAAATTTTAATGGTATGTTTGTTTAGTTCCTGGATTTGTTTGGATAGAGTTTTAGACATCGGTGCGTCATCTTGTACAACATCAAGTCTAAACTCGATGTGTCTTGACGGGAATTATCCAGGTAAATCTATGGGGAAAACTTCTACATAATATGGAATTGTAGGTATATCTCAAGGCGTAGGGTATTCTTCATGCAATAGCTTGCGTGTCTTGGTAACAATCATCAATTTGGTATCACACTAATCACCATAGATTGCTAGAGTTTAACCATAGATTGTTCGTTTTCATGGATCTTACTCTAGCATTCTAATGTTTGAATTTGGGACAATCCTTTTTGGATGTGTTGCTCATTTATAAAATCAAAACAACATTGGGTTTGCTTATCGCTAGCTACCGAATTTCTTGTTCAACATTGGGTTTGCTTATCGATATCTACCGAATTTCTTGTTTACCTAATGTTAACTCGATGTATACTATTGGGTTATAATAACTCTTGGAATCATCACAACCACCTTCAACCTTGTTCTTTCAAATAGTAGCTCAATTGTTACTGTCTTTACTTGCACTACGTTCTTGATAATGTTGTAGCGTTAATGTATAGCGTGATTTGTTGAACTAGTTTTTTCAGAGAAGGTTAATAATTTAGATATTCTAATGGCATGTGTTTGTTTTAATTTGGGCAGTTTATTATCATTTATATTATTTTTGGATAGCAGAAATAGACAAAGGTCATTATTAATTACTGAAGGCATGTAAATAAATATAGGAAATATTCACAACGCCATTTATCCAATAAATCAACCCAAAATATAATCGTGATAATGGAAAATTATCATACTTGTTTAGAGTTACAAAAATAACTACTAAATAGGAGTGAAAACGCATCAGCACCAATCACAAGTTTTTGAATTTTCCTTACTAAAATATATAAGGTATAGGATGTCTAACTAGAGTAATACGAGGGGATTACTAGAGGTCCAAGTACTCCATAGATAGGTTCTAAGAGCTAAAACAACAACATCATTAATAGAGTTACACATCATGAGACTCTGGAGAGGTAGGGCCGCATCGTCATCCTTTAATTAGCAACCATTTCAAACGGATATTGCGTATGAAGATGAAATATGGCATAAGGTTAGTGGGAAATAGGCACTGAGAGTGTGTGTGAATAATTTCTCTAAAAGGAATATTAAGATTCAAATAAAAGGCACTGTCACGGCGCACGATTGATGGAACACCAGAGGTCGTTAGGGACGGTCCTTCGACTTACTGTCGATGTTATGAATCTTGATACTAGTGTATGAACTAGGCTTTTGTGACATGTAACATAATCCGTTCTAAGTAATCGTTAGTAAATTTAGCATATATAATCATATAGATAAACTTTTGACTTTACAATTTTTATTTATTTATTTATTTTATTATTATTTTTTTAAATAATAATAATTATTATTTAATTGTTTATACCTTTTCCCGCGAGGAGGGAAAATCATGTGTTTGAATATACGGGTTATAGTTTAGAAATTTTTGTAAAAAATTTCAAATTCTCTATAACAATTGGCTCTGATACCAACTTCATTCATATCTCGAAAATCTTAATTTAAGCAGCGGAAGACTTTGACTTAATGGGTGTTCACTATGCACCAAAATTTGAACTTTTCGTACGTAATGAAATATATCTCAAATATTTGGAGTGTTTGAACTAAAATAGTATCACTTATTTATTATTTTATTTTGTTTACATAAGTACGCATTACATTAGTACTGGATTAGGCAAATTTTTAGCCGGGCGTCACAATCGATACTTGGTTCTTACATATACTTTACTACATATACGATAGATGCATTTGCCTATTTATGTGTGGTTTAGTTAAAATAAAATCTGTAATTTCACTGTCCAGCTCATTCCCCCCCCGACATTATAACCCTCCTCGTCGTTTCCCTCCTTCAAGTAAAAACTAGGGTTACGAGCCGTTATCAAATTGGGGAAATTGGGAAGCCGTAATTAAATTGGGAAGGACGGTGTTCTATGAATGTGGTAAAGAAGTCGTGATTAAAACCTCTTGGACGGATAAAAACCCAGGTCGTCATTTTTATTCATGCCCTGCCATATTTAGATTTCTCTTCTTGAATTAGGGTTCTGTGAATGTGCTTGACACAAGTATATGTTTTTGCTTGAAATTAGGGTTCAAATTGCAAATTTATTGGATGGTTTTATCATACACAAGTGTAAATGGTGCATGGACATCATACCTGGTCAGCAAAGAGCTAAGAACAGTCTTGAGGAAGCTAATAATAGTCTTGAAGAAGCTAAGAACAAGCTTGAGGAAGCAAACAAGAATCTTGGATACAAAGCAAGCAAAATGAAAAATATGTTGATTTCTAGTTGGATAGGTTTCATAATCTATGTGCTTTTCTTCTAGATGAATGTAGCTTTTGTTTAGGTTAATAAGGTGTTTATGATGTCTTGTAGTGTTGATTGCTGTTGTTGTTGACTTATGGCACCTTCTAATGTAAGTTTTCAAGTTGATGTAATATGTTTTCAAATCATTTTTCCAAATCCACTATGCATGTTAGTTTGTGTATTTTGATTTCCCTTATTGGTAGTGAAAATATGCGCATTGGATGTTTCAAGGTTCATTTGGCTGCACTAATGTGCATTAGACAATGCAAAGAAACCAATTGTTCATTTTGACTGCACATTTGCATTTGACAATCAATTTGTGTATGCAGAAACCAAATGTGCATTGCACTAGACATCTGTTGACTACAATAACCAAATTGTGACTGCACTAGGCATATGGTGATTGCAGCAGTGCTTGGTATTATATTTTAGACGGACGCATCGAATCGTTACTTGTTTATAATAAGAAATTAAAGAAAGACAACAAGATATTATAATGAGTAATTGAAGCATTTGACGGGTGAAATATTATATTATATTTTATTCCTTTGGTCTTATCCAAGTGGTGGTGGAGTGAAGACCAAGGCACAAGACTAGTATAAATAGATGATTTAGGTCATATGTGTGCATTGTGAGATTATTTTGTATTGAGAGTTTGCCCTCGGGGAAGAGCTCTCCCCGGTTGGCCGTTCTATTATGATTATGTATGTATGGATGTATGATTTAGGTCATATGTGTGCATTGTGAGATTATTTTGTATTGAGAGTGTTCTTGATGAGAATCATTCGGTTAATGAAATCATACTTCTACATCTATCTTTTGTGTTTCGATTACAATTGTTCATCCTAGTTTATTGATTATTTTTAATCGAATCAGGCTCTCTCCCAATACATCTCATCCGTCCATTAGATAGTTCAAGAGTGAATACATGTACATCGATCCTGAACCGAGCTCGTTTATCACCTTATGTACATGCTTCCTCACCGGGGCTCGGTTCTGGTAGTTGGTATCAGAGCGGGTTACTGAATCATTCAGACCAACCGCTGAACTAGATTCAATTCGCTCTTGAATCCGCCATGGACGTTAAAATTGAAGTTCGTTGAAGTTTTTGTGGGTTTTTGCATGGATTTGGATGAACTTTGATGATTGAAGGATTATAGATGTGAATTAATGTTTGGGTCGATGATTAGTTCGGAGGTTCAACATCAATTTCATGTTTATGTATTCGGTTTCGTCCAAATCTATTGATTTCGGTTCGTTTTCGATTGAACTCGTTTATTTTTGATGTTCTAGATATGAGTGTTTGGTAAAATTGATGGATTATTGATGATACAATAATGATTTCGTGATGATTTGACTGAATTCAGAAGTTTAATTTCAACTTTAATTTTAGATTTGAGAAATTAGGGTTCATATGCCCAAATTTGGGGAAAATCATAATCGATGTTGCTTAGTGAAAATTTGTGATAGATTCTGGTTCATATGATGTTGATGGTGTGTTTGGAACTAATTTGAATGGTTAATTTCATGATTTAGAAGATTTGTTTTCCAATCAACACGAGCAGTGGCTGGAATATATGTTCCGTATTGTCTATTATTGTTGCTGCACCATTAACATGCTCAGATATGTCCCAAGCACTTAACATTGCAGTTGCTGATGCACATTTAGTTGTAGAGCACTTGTTCCAGCAAATGGCAGTTTTGTTAATAATGTTGTTGATAAAGGGGTAATTATGATTGTTGTTGCTGGTTTGCTTATTTTTCAAACACTTAGTTGCTGTATTTCAGATTGTTATTTATGAGTACTTAAGAATTAAAGCAAGGGCATTAGTTTACGAGTAGGGAAGAATAGTAATATGAAATGGACAGTCTGGTATATTCAAGTATGGAATGAACAGTTCCTGTAGCAGTAAACAGATCAATTGCAGTTTAAGTGTTTGAGCGCTCAAGATTACATGGCTGTAGGTTACTGAATTATGTGCAGCTCAGATTACTGCATACTGCATATTGTTGCTTCTGCATACTCGTTTGTGGGCTGTCTTGTAACATTTTCTGATGTTAAAGTCTATACACGAGTATTTGCTGATTATATTTAAATACATTGCTATTGTGTTTTAAAGATTTAATTCTAAGCAGATGCAGATTTGGTTCTCTTGTTAGTACATGGTTTTACATCTCGAGTCTTTGTATTTATCGTTAATGTATTTGTCGTTTTTCTTAATGTAATAAAGTATTAAGTTATTATTGTAATTCGTTAAGATTAGCTTCTATTTTGTTAGGAATGTTTAACGAACTAGACTTATGTTAAGTTCCCTCCTGATTCGTTAGTCCCTCCTGATTCGTTAAGGATGTTTAACGAATCAGGGGGTGATTCGTTAAGTTTATTTTATTTAATGTATGTAACGAAGTGAGTGGCTAGTTCGTTACGGAATATGTAACGAACTAGACTCATCTTCTATATATAGTGGGTTCGGCCACTGTTTAATCTAAGTTTTGAGTTAACAGTAACGAACCACTGCCCAAATACACTCTCAAGCTTCTTACTAATATTATACACATACTTACAACTAATATATAACGAATAACATACAATCAAGCGTAATTATGAACTAGATTAATATTAAGGTTAATTATATATATATATATATATATATATATATATATATATATATATATATATATATCAGATCTGAGATCTGTGTATTGGATTAACGTGTTCAAACAAGTGGTATCCGAGATTTCGGTGCTCGTTTACTCTTGATTTGGGTGTTAATTGGTGTTAGTAGATTGTTAATTGGTCGTTTTGTGTTAAGTTTATCTCCGTGTTGAATTTAGATCAAATTGAGTGTGATTCTAAATTGGATATGGATTGAGTGGATTGGATTTGAGATTGGTAAGGTATTGGTAAGTTTTGGTAGTAAAGAATTGGAATTTGGACTAGTTTGGATTGAATTGGTTTGGTTTTGGATTTGGCCGAAAATAGGGGATAAGTTTTGGTCAAATTGGTTGTGTTATATGGTTAATTGAGTTACGGAATTATGCGAGTTGGATTCGCGATGTGTTTCCGAGTGTTTTGGTATTTTGATTGAGCGATTTGGTTGTGTATCGAGTGTGTATTACAGATTTGGTATGTGTTTAAATGTTCATCAGTTTCCAGAAATCTGGAAAATATGCGTTTGAAGATTTGAAGATTTGAAGATACAGTTGATTCATTAACACTTCTGTCCAATTAGTTAAAATCTTTAGCTAATTCATGATGATTATTAACTAATTCATGAACTAATTCGTTACGTATTCTGATTCGTGTCAACTAATTCGTGTGACACTTGTCTCTCCTCGTTAACTGTAATCATAACAATTTTTGCCACGTGGCGATTGTTGTCAGAAGTTTGTTACAACCAATGTAACTAACTGATTCGCTATTAGTTGATTCGCTATCAACTGTAGCTAATTCGTTACTTAAGTCGCTAAGATTACACGTAGTGATTCGTTAAAGGAAACAATGTGTTTCGTTACTTAATTGTGGACCAATTCGTTATAATCTATTTCAGATTCGTCAAGGTCACTGTTTCAGATTCGTTAATATCATTCCTAATTCGTTATCTGAACAATCTTAACTTCGTTAAGTTGTGATTTGTTACCTACTGTTCATAGTTCGTTATTTACTGTTCACATTTCGTTACATTAACTTTCAATTTAACCCCTCAAGTTTGTGAAAATTGATTATTTAGCAAACATGGATGGTATGTACGCATTAGCTTCCCAAAATATGTTAAAGCAACAAATTTTGCAACTGGATACCGATATCGGTTCACACTCAATGTGTCAACGTATAATGAAATTTAACGATTTTGCTAAATGGGAATCCCGTTTCCGTGCTCATCTAGGGTCAGTTTATCCTGATTGTTCGTATTGCTTAGATGAAGTTTACATCGTTCCAAGTATTGGTGATGAGACCATTGGTTTTACACCTAAAGCTATCTCGCAATATTCGGTTGAAGAGAAGAAAGCGTTAGAAATTGAGACAAAAGCTTATTCTACTCTCACTATGACTTTACCTGAAAATATCTTTCAACAAGTAGGGAGTATAAAATTTGTGCCTCATTATTCCAACACATTCGTATGAGGAATATGAGTAACAATGCTGAGAGCAAAAAGGTTATGCTCAAGTTTCAATTAGAAACTTTAACCTGCTTAAGGGTGAGACTGTTGAAGAGATGACAACAAGATTTAATCATTTGATAGCTGAGATGGATAATATGAGGTTGGAAACTTCTGAGATTGATAAAATTGATACCATTAAAAGTGCATTGCCGAGTTCTTACTCAACTTTCTTGATGGTTCTGAAAGAGAATAATTATTTCAACAATGAAGATTTGACGGCATCGGAATTTATGCAAAAGATCGAGGCACAAGAATACGATCTTAAATATCAAAAATCTATAAAAGATAGTCAAGATCCTACATTTTATGGTGGAAGTATGCCATTAAGTTCAACCATTTCTCCTGTCACTGCATTTCTAACACAAAAATGCAAGTGATTATGCAACAACTATCTATAGTGATCCACGTGCTTGTTTCTATACAACTGGAAATATTGGATCATCTGGTATTCTTGGTTCATCTGGAGGATCTGGAAATTCATCACCTTCAAATCAATTCTCATCACAACCGAATGTGAACATGAGGGAGGCCGAACAAAATTTTGCTTTATTATCTGCCTTCATGACTTCATATGAGAATCTGGTTAGTAGTAAAATTGCAACAAACAATTTAACTGATGAAGACTATGACCAAATTGATCCTGATGATTTGGAACTGATGGACTTAAAGCGGAATATGGCTATGATAGTCAGGAAAGTGAAAAAGTTTATGCAGAGAACGGGTAAACATCTTCCATCTTTGAATAAGAAATTGGGTTTTGATAAATTAAAGGTCAAGTGCTACAATTGTCAAGAGTTTGGGCATTTTGCAAAAGAATGTGATAAGCCAAAGAATGAATACACTGGTCCAGAAAGCAAGATCATAATACCTCTGGTAAAAGTGGAAGTGATGTGGGAAAATCTTCTGGAATGAAACCGTTGTCTTCTAGAGTCCAAGCTATGTTATCTAACTTAGATGGGGATGACTGGTCACAAAGATTGCTGTGCAATAACAATCAAGCAAATCTGGCGATGTTTGAAATTACTAAGAATTTTCAAGATGCAAGTGGAAGCGAACTATCTTCTGATGCTGATAATGAGTCTGATTCAGATGATTCAAGTGAAAAGATTCCAACCACTTTTGTATGTATGGCTAAAATAAGTGATTCAACCACATCATCTTACATGGCGAAGCAGAATGAGGTCAGTACTTCATCTTCTAAATTTTCTGTTAATGCTTCATGTGCCTACTGTGAAATCAACAAGCCTAAGATAGACTCCTTAAAACTTCAAAATGATAATTTGCTAAAAGAGTGATTCAACCTCTCAAATGAATTCAAGAGAGAAAATTGAGGCTTTAACTATAAGTAATCATGATCTTAAGGCTGAGTTATCGGTTAAAATGACTATTAATGATCAAAAGTTTCAAGAAATTTTGAAACATAGATCAAAGATAACCGAGCTTGAAAATAAGGTTTTTGAGTTAAAGAACAAATTGGGCAAATTCAGAAATTCTTCCTTTTTGCTAAACGAAATAATTGAAGTTTCTGGTAAGCAAAAAGATTCAAAGAAAGGAATAGGTTTTGTTGAAATACCACCACCTTTTCAAAATGTTTACAAACCAAACCCTTTTGCTAGAAAAGAAGAGGATGTGATTGTTAAAGAATCTGTGATTTCTGAAAAAGCAAAACTAGTTAAACCTGAAATTGTTAAAGTCCAAACTACAACTCAGAAACCTCATGTTCAAAGCAACAAAGTCTTTGTTGAAAATGTTGACAAAGTCATCATTGAGGATGTGTTCGAACCTGAAATCATACAAAAGAACAAGAATATTCCAAGTTCTAATCACATACTGTGTGAACCTCATGAATTTGAGAAAGCTATGTATGGTTCGCACACAACTCAGGTGAAACAAGATAATCATGTTAAAGTCAAACCAGTGAGAGCTAAGAAACCAGAAAAACCCAAAATTTCTGATGCGGATTTGTTGCGTTTCATAAATCCAAATGTTTCCAAGCCATCTACTGGTCGTGTGTTTAAATTAAAAAGGGATAGACATGATGTTCACTAAGAAAGACATTCCAATAAGTATCATTAAACCAGAACTAATTGAGAGTGTTTTTCACAATGAAACTTCCAAGATTCAAGATCTTGAACGTCAGTATGCTCAAGCTAAAACATCAGTTTCATCTGATCCTTTGACTAAAGCTAAGCAGGTTTTAAAACATGCAAAGAAAGTTAAATTTGTAAAGTCAACTGGAACCAATACTTTGAAAAGTTTCTCAAATTGTTCTTACGTAGATTTTTATTTGAAAAAGAAATCTGATTTATCTGATAATTTAGCTAAGAGCTTTACCAAAAACGTGAGTCATCATCAACCTTCTGTGTCATATGTTACTGCTAAATCTCAACACAATCATGTGGACATGCGAAGCTGTTTCCTTTGCGGTCAACAAGGTCATGTGGTGAGAAACTGTGGTCAGAAGAGTTCTCGGAATCTTCACCCGTTTGTCAAAGATCAATCAAAACCAGTGCCTTTGATAACAGAGATTCTGAAACGACCTATGTCATATGATGATGATACTCACATCATGTTCTCAAACGTGAATCCTCGAAAGGTTGTTCATGTGAATGAAACTCATGGTCATGTTAAACCAAAGTTTGTTCCAACTGAACCGTTATGCAAAAATGTGAACTCAAATGTAGTTCAAGCTGCTTATCTAAGACGAAAGTCTAAAAAGCCTGTAACTTATTCTCAAGTTGCTGAACAACAGTTGAATTCAACTAAGTTTAACGTTTCTCAAGAAAACTAAAAGGTGCCCAAGACTGAGGCCTGGGCTGCCTTTTTGAACTAATCATTTTCGTTTGTGTGTAGGGTACATCCAAGACCATTTCTAATGAAAACTGGATTATGGATAGTGGATGTTCTCGTCATATTACTGGAAATCTCAACCTCTTAACAAGTGTGAGAAATATTCAAGGGGGTTATGTGGCGTTTGCTGGGAATTCTGAGGGTATGATCACACAAGAAGGTGATGTTATGAATGGACATATTACTTTTGAAAAAGTCAACTACTGTGACAAAGTATACCATAACTTATTGAGTGTGTCGCAAATCTATGACACACAATACATTACAATATTTACAGATAAAGAGTGTCTGATTCTGAAACCGGGATATGTGATTCCCAAGGACATGGTTATCATGCGATCACCTCGATCAAATGATATTAATGTCTTAAAAATGAGTTCTAAAGTATCCACATCTATCGAAACATGGTTTGTCTCGAAAGCAACCGAGAAAGATTCTATTCCATGGCATCATAGAATGGGTCACATTCATGTTCGTAAGATGAAGTATCTAATGGCAATGACCTAGTTGAAGGTGTGTCTTTGAAGAATTTTAAGTTATCCGATCACTGTATTGCTTGCAAAAATGGCAAACAGAAGAAAAAGTCGCATCCTTCTAAGTAATTAAATTCCATTGATACTCCTCTTGAGCGACTTCATATGGATCTTTTTGGTCCAGTGAACTGTGCGAGTATTTCTGGAGATTGGTATTGCCTGGTGGTTACTGTTTATTATTCAAGATACTCATGGGTCTTAATTATGAGTTCGAAAGATCAAACACTGGTTCTTGTTCAAAATTTAATCACTAAGATCGAATCACTATACAAACAGAAAGTGAGGAGAATTTGAAGTGACAATGGTATTGAATTTAAAAATACTGTATTGGATTTCTTTTGTTTACAAAAGGGAATTCATAGAGAATACAGTGTCCCATATGTACCACAACAGAACGGTGTAGCTGAAAGAAAGAATAAAACGTTGATTGAAGCTGCTAGAACTATGGTTGCTGATTCAAAGCATCATGTCCAATTTTGGAATGAGGCGGTGAATACTGCTTGTTATACACTCAATCGGGTTTTTACTGTCGACTCAAGAAGACAAGTTATGAGCTGTTGAATAATAGGAAACCTAATTTAAATTACTTGGAACCGTTTGGGTGTCCTTGTACGATGTTGAAAAAGGATGTGGGAAAGTTTGATGAAAAAGCCATTGAAGGGGTATTTCTTGGAGTATGCTTCTCCTAAGAAACGAGTATTTAACTTCACGTCTGGTTGTGTTGAGGAATGGTATCATGTGGACTGTCAAAAGTACACCACACCTCCTCAAGGGAAAGGTCCCGACTGGATGTTTGACTATGATGGCTTATTTAATTCATTTACTCCAAAAATTGATCAACAAGATGAAGATTTAGTCCGTGCTTACTTTGAAGAACAACTGGTAATTCCAAGATTTTCAAGTTCAAATGATGTTGAAGTTCCAACTGATGCTCCAACTGAAGATCCTGATACTGATTCTCTAGTTCTCTTTGATAATGCATCTACTTCGTCTGATGACACTCCAATTGTTGATCAAGTTATTGTACTTGATAGTGATGCTTCATCTTACCAGCTGGGTGAACATTACACTAATTTATTTGAAACTGTTGATGTTCCTGAGAATCCCACTCTTAGATTCATAATTATCATCCACAAGAAAACATTATTGGAGAACTTGATGTGGCAATTCAAACACGTCATCAAGTTGCTTCGTTAATCGAAAATAATGTATTAAATGCTTTGTAGATTTACATTTGTCTGAAATTGTAAATCTTGCTAAATTCACTTGCTTTCTATCCCAAGCTGAGCCAACGACTCCTCATATGGCACTTCAAGATCATTCTTGGGTAGAAGCCATGCAAGAAGAATTACAACAATTTGCACGCCTGGGTGTTTGGGATCTTATAGACAAACCTGCTAGAGTCAAGAAGGCGATTCCGACTAAGTGGGTATATATGTGTAAGAAAGACGACCGTGGGGTGATTGTGAGAAACAAGGCACGATTAGTGGTGCAAGGTTTCCATCAGCAAGAGGGTATTGACTACACTGAAGTATATGCTCCGGTTGCAAGATTGGAGTCCATAAGAATCTTTCTAGCCTATGCAGCTTATAAGAACATAAAAGTCTATCAAATGGATGTCAAAAGTGCTTTTCTCAATGGTGAACTTCATGAGGAAGTTTTTGTTTTATAGCCTCCGGTTTTTGAAGATCCCGATTATCCTGACCGAGTTTATAGCTTAAACAAGGCATTATATGGTCTACATCAAGCCCCGAGAGCTTGGTATGTCATGCTCGCCGACCATCTGACGGATAATGGTTTCAAACGTAGGACTGTTGACTGCACGTTATTTTATAAAAATATTGGTGATGATCTTCTCCTCGTTCAGATTTATGTAGATGACATAATCTTTGGGTCAATAAACAACGCGTTGTGTGAGGAGTTCAAGAAATCAATGCAAACCAAGTTCGAGATGTGTTCGATGGAAGAGATGAACTTCTTTTTAGGGTTGCAGGTTCATCAGTCCGCGAAAGGAATCTTCATTCACCATACAAAGTATGTGAACGACATCTTGAGCCGATTCAAGATTACTGCCGGAAAAACCCCTTCTACTCCTCTCCCCATGGGTCACAATTTATCACCGGATGAATTGGAGGATTCTGTCAATCTTACCCTATATCTAGCTATGATTGGTTCTTTGATGTATCTTACTGCTTCTCGACCCGACATAATGTTTGTTGTTTGTCTTTGTGCTAGGTACGAAGCTAGTCCCCGAGTGACTCACCTGGCAGCGGTCAAGCGTATTCTTCAATATCTGAGGGGCAATCATGACATCGGGTTATGGTACCCCAAGGATGATACTTTTGATCTTACCGCTTATTCTGACTCAGACAATGGAGGATGCAAGATTATTTTCAAGTCTACCACAACAGGATGTCAATTCTTAGAAAGCCGGCTTGTTTCCTGGCAGTTTAAGAAGCAGACAACGGTATCCACTTCAACCGCCGAAGATGACTATGTTGCAGCCTCGAGTTGTTGTTCCCAGGTTTTGTGGATACAAAAACATCTTTGGGACTACGGTTTGAAGTTTCTTACTACTCCCATTTTAATTGATTATTTTGCTGCCATTAGCATCACCAAAAATCCTGTTCAACATTCTAAAACGAAACATATCGAAATTCGATATCATTTCATACGGGATTGCTTTGGAAAGAAATTAACTTGAGAAAGTACATACCGATTGTCAAAGAGCTAACTTATTTACCAAGGCATTTGATAAAACGCGTTTTCAATTTTTTCTTGGTTTAAATGGCTTAAAGTCCCTTGCTGATATCCTAAAACTAGGTTAACTATCTTTATTTTCAAGTTTATTTTTACTTTAAATTTATTTTGATTTTGGCTTTTAGGGGGTGAATATAGAAAATAAAAAAGATTGTGCTTTTCGTTTGTATAGATAAAATCCAAAAACATTGAAAATTTTAAAAATTAAAAATAGTGTGATTTCATGTCTTTAGTTTTCATGTCTTTATGTTTAAAAATTTGAAAATCCAAAGACATCTTAAAATTTGAAAAATAAAAAAGATTGTGAAATTTTTAGTTTTTTTTTATAAGAAATTTTGAAAATTCAAAAAGACTGTGCATTTCTCGTTTGTATAGAAAAATCCGAAAAAGACAAAAAGATTGTGTTTTTAAGTATGTAAAGAGAAAAACCAAAAAGATTTTTGCTTACGTTCGCTGAAAAATATGTCAATTACTTCTATTTAAATGACATATACTTGTATATGTCTGGTTCTGATAATTTCTTGTAAATATTCGGGATATCCATTTACCTGACAATGGAAAGTATTTGGGGCGTTCGTTATGCTTCTTATTTTATTTTCTTTTCTCGCTGAAAATTATGTCGGTTATTTAAGTTTGTGGAGCATGTTTTCATGTTTGGTCATGCTATCTACTTGTAGATTGATAGGATAGCCATTCATCTATAGACTAAAGTAACTGGGGCGATTAAATTCATTTTGTTTTATGCTCCTCAAATTTTGAGTTTTTGAAGTAAAAAGAGAAAATGATAGTACATTGATTGTTTGACCCCAAATCAACAAGAAATAAGCTTAAAAGACTGAGTGCTTAATCATTGGTGCATGGGTAGGTCTTAAACAAGCTGTTAGAGTAAAATATGTGATATAAACATAAAGAAAAGCCAAACTGAAAGAGGTGTTAGTCTCTAGCAAAAATCTCGGTGAGAATGGCAGAAATGTAATAACTGGTCATACTCAAGCCTTATAGTTGTTGATCACCGAAAAATATCATAAAGAAAATAACAAGCGTTAAGATTCTGGACACTGTGAGTCTTTATACGGCTTAATCATCTGGGTATTCATAAGAATGAATATTTCACTCGCTTTTTGAGCAAACCCAAAGTCATTAAACTTGATCAGTACTGTACTTCGTACAATCCAAATTACTGACTTGATCAAAATCCGCTGTTAGTCATACATTTGTTCCTCTCTTGCGCGCGTCTCATTACCAATAAGAAACGGACCCCAGGGGATACAATGTATGTAAGCCAACAGATGGACTCGTGCATACTCACTCATAGTAAAGGAAATTTGATGCATTGCTCAAAAGTTCTAAAATCCTCAAAATTTTGATCAACATTATAATGGTTTAAGTCAAGTTGGGGTGATTTGGCAAAAATCAAATTTAGCTTGAACCGAGATTAGAGGCCGATAGTTTATGATATTATGTGCGCTAATTGAATCATTAATCATATCACAAAAATGCTTGAAGGCTTGTTATAAGATTTAAGTGGACAACAATATCGATGACCGACTTAACGTCAGTCATAATATGCTGAAATATAAAACTGAGATGGAAGGGCAATTCAGTCAATATGCTGCTCAAACTCAACAAAAATCCAAAAATATGTACTGCTTTTGAAATATCATACAAAAACAATTTTTTTTATTCTATGCTTTTCATTTTTGGATATTTCTTTTGTAAATAGTTTACATTTTAATATACAGCATATTTTTAACTTATTCTATTGCTACGGACAACAAAACCGTGCCTTAACATTAATTTAAATTATTCATCTTAAGTTATCGGTTTCAAAATGTGAAACGATTTAAGATATTCGATTATCGAGATAAAAGTCCTCGGTAATTCATTTAAGTTAAAAATTGATTTATTTTTTTAAATTATTTAATTTATTTATTCATTTAAAATTAAATAAAGTTAATTCGTTAATTATGAATAACGAATTAGATCATTCAAACGAATTACAGCCTAATTCGTTATCTTAATTTGTTTCCGCACTCTATAACGAATGACTTTAATTCCTTATGCATAAGTTAACGAATTAGACAAGAATAAAACCTATTTCGTTATGGCACATGTTAAATTAACCTAACGAATCACCTGATTCGTTAGTTCAAATTTCAAACGAATCGGCTGATTCGTTACATTGGGAAGTGTGTCGTGTCAGTAATATATAGGGGTTCGTGAAACGATTCGTTTCACACTATTCATCTTCTTCCCATAACACAATGTTACTCTAGCAAAATTTTCCAGAAATTTCGACCATCACTAAACTTCTTTTTGGTCATATATTCATGATCCTAAGTTATGTATGATCAAACCGTAATACATTTCGTCAAGTTATACTTGTTTGTTGGGTTAATTATGTGATTGTGTAACCGGGTTTTAGAGGTTTTTATAAACCTCAATTTGTGTGATCTATACCATGTTAAGTACCATCATTTTGATGCCATTATAATCGGAATGGGTTTACGAGATCCATAGTGGTCTTTGATCTTGCTTCATGATGATGATTGTGGGCATACCAGATTTCCGATTGTGGGTTTAACTTTATGAGAGTTCTTGGTTAATTTTGACCTTGACTATTTTGAGTCAAAGATTAATCTGTTTATGGCCATTCGTTATGCTTAGAGAATTTGAACTAATTCGTGTCCAATTCATTAAGCAATTCACACGAATTAGAATAAGCGAATCAATTTTTCTAACGAATCAGAGTGGTATTTGTTAATTATAACGAACTAGATGGTTAGTTCGTTACCTCTTTATAGTAATTCGCTAATTCTTAATTCGTTATTTATTTACTTGATAGCGGAACAGGTGATTCGTTATAAAAAAATGTGGTAATGAATCAGTCTGTTGTTAACGAATGACATTTTAATTTAATTTCTTTATTATTTTTAATTGATAACTTTCAAAAATTTTACAAATTTATATAATTGTTTGAATATTACTGATTCTCGACGTTATTTTTTTAGTACTATGGCTGATAACATTGACCAAGATCCACCGGTTGTTGATCAAAACAACAACTGCAACAACAGCAACAACAAAATCTGCCTGTGCTTCCTTATGATAAGAAACATAATATTTGTGCCTTTGTTGGTACAAATTTTGCTGATGAGAACATCTTTGGAGGGTTATTGGAGTTCCTACGACGCTCACGTATTCACTATGCAATCACATCAAATCCTAACGTTCGTTTCAGTATAGTTCGTCAATTTTGGTACATTGAAGTGGAGAATCACCTTGAAGCCACAATCAACCAAACTCCAATCAAGGTTGATATTGATGTCATCCGACGTGTGCTTCATTTTGGAGATACTGTTGATCATCCATGTGAGTTTGATAAAAAGGTGATCAAGGGTCTATTTCGTCAGGTATTCTATGGTGGCAACATTGAAGACTCTATGTACAACAAGAACAGTTTATGCCTGACTTACAAGTACTTATTACATGTATTGATCCATTGCTTGGGAGGTCGTAAGGGTGGTTATGATGAATTTCGAGTCATGCTACAGTTAACATTTTTTGCATTGATTCTCAACAAATCGTTCAACTTTTCAGAGATGATTTTCTATCATCTTAAAGAACAGTGTCTTCAAACAGCTCAGAAGAAGAAGTTTCTAATGTATCCATGTTTCCTCCAATTAATTATTGAAGACTTAATTCCTAACCTGGTGATTGATCAAGCTATTGTAAACGACGTGATGCCTCTTGAGCATATGACAGCTGATACTGTTCAGAGGATGAAAGTCTACAGGAAAGATCCTCCGACCAAACTGTTGTTTGGTCATCTGGTAAATCCAGAGTATGTATGTCCCAACAATGATCGCTGGATCCATGACGATTCGGATTCCGAGCATGAGGAGGGACCAGGTGGGAATGATGGTGGTGATGATGGTGATGGTGGTAATGGTGGTGATGGTGATGCAGCTATTCTGGAACAACAAGCTGCGGTTGAAGCGGCTTTAGCTGCTACAATTGCAGCTCAACGAAAAAGGAAGGGTAAAGAGTTGGCGACTGAGGGATCAGCTAAGCAACGTGTGTCGGCTGGTGCTGGTGTTTCGTTTGGAGTTCAACCTCCACGGTCATCCATGTCACAACAGCCGGTGGTGCCGCTCACTACTAGCACTCCGGAGCTTACTTTGACGACCACACTTACGTCTGATCCTAGGCTTGGTATGATTCCTCAAACTGTTTTATCTCCTATACCAAGACCTACAATTGCTACTTCGGTGGCTTCTCCTACACCGACTATGTTGCCTCCACAACCAATGGACTTCTCTTTCTTGAGGCTTAACCGACCTCAAGAACCTGTTCAACCTATTCCAGCTTCGTTTCTTGCTATGACACATGATCAACAAATTAATATGGTTCTGACTCTACTTCATTTATATGAAAATCAAATGTCTGCTGACCGTATGACTCAAAAACGAATGATGGATAATAAACAAAGGCTGATTTGTTATATATCTTATTGTCAGAAGGAAACAAAGGATCTTCGTTAGATTGTTCAGTTTCAGGGGTGAAGATAAAAGAACAGGAGGATCTCATCTTGCAGTTGACCTGCAAGGATGATGCACTGAAAAAGATCAAGAATGATGAAGAAGATCCGGATGAGTCTGGTGCAGGAGGTGAGCCTAAACAATCTCATGGCTCATCCTCTGGTGCTGGTACTAGTGGAGTTGGTGACTCGGACAAGCAGATTATTGTTTATCAAGATTATACAGCTGCTAAACCTATTGAGATGATCGAAGCTGACACTGTAATCTTTGTTGATGGATCGGGGGTGGTCAGGAGTTTGTGGAAAAGTCCCTAACACGAGAGCAGATTTCTCTACTGCTTGGCTTAAATGATGATCAATTGACCGTGTTAGAAGCTGAGCCTGATGTTGAGGTCGAGAACGACGAAGAGATCTTAAATGATCCGACCATTCAGATGAAGAAGGATTTTATTTATGAAGATGGGTAGGTTGAGGTTGAAGATGTCACAGATGAGGAGTATCCTGACCTGTTTCAACACACCAATGTTGATCAGGGTGCTCTAGTATTTAATGAGGAAACCTTTAAAGCAGTTGAGGATAATTTGGATAACTTATCAAAGGGTAAAAGTGTGGTTGATACGAGATTCAATTCGACTGAAAACCCGACTGATGCTGATATTGCAAGGTGGTTTGGATATCGAAGCAAGAAAACCCGTAAGATTATTGAGGCTTATAGGTATGTAGATCAAGAGCAGAGGGATGAAGCAGCTGCTCGTGCAAAAGCCAACCAAGTGACATCATTCAAGAATGCGTCAAAGGTTCAAGGTGATATTATTTCTTGGTTATTTGATTCTGATCATAAAGTATGTATTGTCAAATGGGAAAAAGGGATCCAATATTATGAGAAGATAATGGATGTTCTCACTTTACTGCGTTGGGATGTTCGTACCCTCGTGTGTCGTCCATTTATCAACCGAGAGGGCGAACGAATAGCAGATTGGTTTCATCAACAATTGTTGTTCGAAGTCAACTCTGGTTTCAAGTTCCTAAAGCCTCAGGTTCCAACCCGAAAACGTATAGATGAAATTGATCCAAGGACGGGTTGGAGAAAGTTGATCCTTAAAGTAAAGCCGCCTAAGACCATGAAGCGTGTGCCAGTGAAGACATTGAATCAACACATGCATCTATCATTCAACCGCTGGTATTACGACAACAGAATTGGCGAGGCTGTCATTATCCTTGATCCGAGTTAATCAAGATCATTGATTCGATGTGGCTTGTTAACTTAACCGAGACTGACAACGACGTGCTACACAAGAATAAGATTTTGTTCGAGCGCAATGAAGACTATGATCTGGCTATGCAGTTCCAACGAGTCGTGCGTGTATGTTTTGAGAACGGGATTCATAGTTGCAGAGATTGGCAGTCCAAGCGCTTCAAGTAAAGTAAAAGACAAAGAGCTTAAGACGAGGGGGTGTCTGTTAGTACACGGTTTTACGTCTCGAGTCTTTGTATTTATCGTTAATGTATTTGTCGTTTTTCTTAATGTAATAAAGTATTAAGTTATTGTAATTCGTTAAGATTAGCTTCTAGTTCGTTAAGAATATTTAACGAACTAGACTAAAGTTAAGTTCCCTCCTAATTCGTTAAGGATGTTTAACGAATCAGGGGGTGATTCATTAAGTTTATTTTATTTAATGTATGTAACGAAGTGAGTGGCTAGTTCGTTACGGAATGTGTAACGAACTAGACTCATCTTCTATATATAGTTGTTTCGGCCACTGTTTAATTTAAGTTTTGAGTTAACAGTAACGAACCTCTGCCCAATTACTCTCTCAAGCTTCATACTAATATTATACACATACTTACAACTAATATATAATGCAATCAAGCGTAATTATGAACTAGATCCGTATTAAGGTTAATTATATATATATATATATATATATATATATATATATATATATATATATATATATATATATATATATATATATATATATATATATATATATATATATATATATATATATATATATATATCAGATCTGAGATCTGTGTATTGGATTAACGTGTTCAAACATCTCTCATTCACGAAGACTTGTACTTGCTGCTGATATGAATGTGTGTGTTCAAACCGATTGCTGGTAATTGTTTGCTGCATATTCGATATTAGTTGCAGAATGATGCATGGGCAGTATTGTAATTTGCTGATATAATCTTATTGAAACGCTGATTTGTTGCTGATTCGCTGTCAAAACGGGTCAAAATGTGCTGAAACGAACGAAAAGGTGCTGAACTGCTATTCAACAAGTTGAATTAGCTGAAAAAACTGCTGAAATGAACTAAAATCTGATTAACCATGCTGATTTTGCTGCTGAAACGTCCTGAAATGGGGCAAAAACGCGCTGAAACTGTTGATTCGTTGGTGATAACGTGCTGATTTGTGCTTAAATGAGCTGTTTAACATTCTGAACAGCTGTTAAACGAGCTGAAACGCACTGAAATTGCTTATTAGTTGCTGAAATGTGTTGATTCGTTGCTGTTTTGCTGATATACGAGCTAAACGTGCTGTTTTTGCTGCTGAAAAGAGACAAATGCACTGAAATTTGCTGATTTAATGTTGTTAAAGGTGCAGTTAACGGGATGATTATTGGCAAGAGTATTTCAGTCTTTTTATAGCTGGTACATGTTCTAAAACCGAAGATACGAGGATTATATGCTGAAATGTTTAGTGATTCAAGCCCAAGCACAAAAAGATAAGTTCTTAAGGCTTCGAGGACATAACTTTGACCACAAGCACTTAATTTTTGTTTCGAGTACATAAGTGTTTTTCGAGCATGTGATGTTTTAAGTCTCGAGCACATCATTTTTTATTGAGCATATCAATATTCATCTCGAGCACTAATTATCTCGAGCACATCTTTTGTGCACGAGCATATCATGAGTTTTGATGGAAAATCTTCTAAGTATGAAGGCTCGAGCACACTTTTTCCTCACTAGCATGCTTTGTGCTAATAAAGAAAACCTTCATGAAATCAATGCATCTTTTTACTCTCAAGCACATTGTGTGCTCGTGAACAGAAAGTTTGTGTTTGTGAAATATTTCAAGTTTTTGGAAGAAATTTTTGGATATTGATGCAGTTGACTTTCAAAGTCAAACGGGCTAAAATGAAGAAAGGAATGTATATTCTCTTATCCGTTGACTTTTTGACCATGTGTTCTTAATGAAAAATGTTTGCCCAAGTATGAGTGACCGTTTGGAAGTGACTTTTCTGGTCAACTCAGCTGTTAACTGCGTCGGGTCAACGAGGGGTATTTTGGTCATTTTTTTGAAGATTTTTTTAGCAAAAATTGAACAAAAATCACAAAAATTTCACAACTTCATCAATGTGCTTACAAGAACAAGATGGTTGATTTATCCGGATCATTTCATGAGTTGACCATGTCAAATGTCAACTTTCAACCACAAGAAGGTATCTTTTAATGCTTTATTTTGAATATTTATCAACAATTCTTGATAGATATGGTCAATATTGTTTGAATTGAAGATGTTCACTGGCACTTGATTTATACTCACATTCGTTTATGACATTGCAACGAAATTAGGGGAGAAAATTTACATGGAATTTCATTGCAAATTTTGGTCGAATCAAGTGAAAGACTCACTTTAAAGAAAATTTTAAGTTTATATCCTTTTGCGGTTTCGGATTAACTCATAGTTGACCATTGAAGTTTGAATCCTTGATCTTATGTCTAACAACTATATCCGAAAGAGATAAAGAGAAGATGATTTGAAATGAAAAATAGGAGACGCTTATTGTGAGGGGGAGAATTTCTATGAAAGGCATCGGGTTATGAGGTGATCGTGAAAGTGATTCGGTGGCATCGGTCTAAAGGGGGATTGTTGGGTATTATATTTTAGACAGACGCATCTAATCGTTACTCGTTTATATTAAGAAATTAAAGAAAGACAACAAGATATTATACCGAGTAATTGAAGCATTTGACAGGTGAAATATTATATTACATTTTATTCCTTTGGTCTTATCCAAGTGGCGGTGGAGTTAAGACCAAGGCACGAGACTAGTATAAATAGATGATTTAGGTCATATGTGTGCATTGTGAGATTATTTTGTATGGGGAGTTTGCCCCCGGGGAAGAGCTCTCCCCGGGTGGCCGTTCTATTATGATTATGTATGTATGAATGTATGTATGAGTATTCTTATTGAGAATCATTCGGTTAATGAAATCATACTTCTACATCTATCTTTTGTGTTTCGATTACAATTATTCATCCTACTTTATTATTGTTAATCGAATCAGGATCTCTCTCAATACATCTCATCCGTCCATTAGATCGTTCAAGAGTGAATACATGTTGTACATCGATCCTGAACCGAGCTCGTTTATCACCTTTATGTACACGCTTCCGCACCGGGGCTCGGTTCTTTCAAGCAGTCAAAATGTTGACTGCAATAACCAAATTGTGACTGCACTAGGCATATGTTGACTGCAGTATTTAAAATATTCACTAACACAAAATCAAAAACATCAACCAACGTCATTACATCAACCATTCAACCAAAGAGATTATATAAACCATTCAACCAAAGTCATTACATAAACCATTTATGTACATAGAAATATACATCTTTTCAGCATCAAATAATTTCTAAAAACTGCAATTTCTATCTAATAACATAGCATAAAAGGCTACTTATCATAATTAAACGTAATTTCAGGTGAAACCAAACCTCAAACGAAGAAACAAGCAAAAAGACGAAGAAAAACAGAAGAAAACACAAGAAAACAAAGAAACACGCCCCCATGTATCAAGAAACACGCCTCCATGCTTATGGAACAAGAAAAGACAAAATCTTAGAACAAAAGCACGGGGCCGTGCTCAGCATGCACGGGGCCGTGGACGGGAATGCAGAAAAGACAAAGAAGAATTGAGCACATGTCACTAAAAAGCGCGGGACCGTGCCTGCTAACCACAGGGCCGTTGCCAGCTCACACAAAAGACAAAACAAATCTGGCACATGTCATAAAAATACACGGGGCCGTGCCTCACCATCCAGATTGCCTATAAATAGTGGCTCATGTTGCATTCATCAAGTGTTACTTGAAAAGATTTCTATCCCATTCTCTCTTATAAAAACACACACTAACACTCACATAGAAGGTTTAGTGGAGAGTTTGAAGGCTTGGAGGTCATCACCATCAGCCATCATCGTCAACCATTATCAACATCATTAAGAAGGAAGATTCATCTACATTTGGTTAGATCATTCCAAGTTTAATCATGTATTTGTTATCATCATTCATATTAATGTTCATCATCATGCTCATTATGAGCTAAACTCCTTTTACCATCTAAAATCTATGAAGAAACTTTGTTTTACTTGATGATTAATCAAAACATGTGGTGTAGTCTAGTAAAGTTCATGGTTATATTACAATTATCTTTTGATGAGAAATGTTTCACCATCTTAAATCACTAATTCAAAGTTGGTGATTGTCAATTTCATTGGCAATCGTTCATGATCGATTCATGTTCTTGAAAGATAGAAATACTTTGATACATTATCGAAACATGGGTCCTTATATTGTACTTAGAAATGATGAGATATAAGTTATGATGTATTTTTCTAAACCTTGGTAATCCGATAATGGCTTTGCTTAGGATATCAAATTAGTTAAAGAAACCATATATTAACGGAATGTGTAATTATAAACTACATAATCAACCAAGGGGAGGTTGTGTGACTAAACTACAACCACCCGAAGTTGTTAGAATTGGTATTTGAGAAATCAGAGTCAATGCTAATTTTTCTACTTTACGAAACTACTTGCCAACTTAAATTGACATCATTGAGGTGGGGTGACATTAGGAAATGGTGGACTTTAAAATGCCGCACGTTACCTCCTTAGTGCCAAAGAGGCTCACTTAAGGTTTAAGGAGCTATCTATCATATATTGCTATGAAGGTTTATCACATGTTTGAATATTAATTAATTATCAATGCTAAAATGGAGTGGATTCTTGTTCTTAGATGGTAACCTTCGCATAATTGAACAACTCGTTTAGAATCTTCTGTCTTGGTCACCTATATATTATATATAAGTATTTATATTTTATAAAAAGTTCAAAAATTAACCCCAAAATGATAAAAACCTCTGATTAAAGCAAAACAACGATTTATCATTAGAAATATTTGTGTCCACGGATCGATACTTGGTTCTTACTAATACTATTCTACATATATGATAGGTACACTTGCCTATTTTGTGTGTGTAGTCTTTGTAGAAATCACTTTTATAAATTTAAAACACGATCTTGTGCAAAAGCAAATCTTTCCATCCATCATATTTTATGCCACACGCACGCACACATCAAGTTTTTGGTGCCATTGCCGGGGATACACGTAGTTTCTAAGAACGATCCAAGTTTTAAATTAATCATTGTTTATAATTGTACAAATTTTTAACTTCTATTTTATTTTACCTTTAATTAATTTTTTTAAATATTTAAATATATAATTTTACGGCTAGCCTACTTTTTATCTTTATTTACCTTACCTTACTCTAGCTTAATTAATTTAGACCTTAGTTTAGTTTAGTTAAAAATAGCGTAGCATAACTCGTAGTTTAACTTAGACTAACCTTTAGATTAACCTTAGCTAACTTTTACTTTAGTGTTTAATTTTGATTTAGTCCCATGTATGTCCACTACTTTTGACCCTGTGCTTGTTTCTCTAATTTTTGAATCGGAACGACTCTTTCGTCGACGAACTCGTAAACGGACTACAGAAACTGCAGAAGCAATCAAAGACGAATCAGTAGACACCACCACATCAGGAGAAAATCAAACCGAAGAAATGATGGCGGCCCAGAACAATGAGCCGAACATGAGCCAGTATTCCAAGCCAACTCTTGAAGGCTACGGAAATGGAGTGGCTCCACCCGAAATCACCGAAAATTTCGAAATCAAATCAAGCACCATTTATATGGTGGAAATTCAGTTCAATTTCATGGTCTCCTCGACACAGACCCTCTTTCTCACATATCTCGATTCTTACAAATCTGCGGAACCTTTAAAATCCAAAACTGTTTAGAAGATCAAATCAAGCTTAAACTCTTTCCTTTCTCTCTAAGGGGCCAAGCCCTAGAATGGATAGAATCTCTTTCCTCTGGTTTCATTACCACTTGGGACCAGATGGTTGAACAGTTTCTCCTCAAATATTTTCCGCCCGACAAAACTGCCAAATACCGAGCCAGCATTACCGGATTCTGGACCGATGATGATGAATCGTTACACGCAGCATGGGAAAGATACAAAAGTATTTTAAGAAGATGCCCACATCATGGACTGAGCGTATGGTTACAAGTTCAAAATTTCTTTGACGCACAATCCAGTCAAAACAAACAGGCCATCGACCAGATCGCTGGTGGAGACCTGGGATCCAAATCACCTAACGAAGCATTTGAAGTCCTGGAGAAGGCCGCAAAGAAGAGTTTCTCTTACAACCCACCAAGATCTACACCTACCCATAAAGGAATACACCACGTTGATTCCAACACCCTTGTCACAGCACAGCTTGAAGCTCTTTATAAAAAATTCGAACAACTTCAAGCCGAGCTATCAATAAACAGACTCACCTGTGACACTTGTGGAGGATATCATAAGATGAGTGACTGTAAACAAGTCATTATGGCCATGGAAGATGTCGATTTCATCGCTCGACAGAACAACGCTTTCAGCAATAACTACAACCAAGGTTGGAGATACCATCCAAACTTCAGCTGGAAAGACGGAGGTAACACTCAACCCCTATCAGGATTCGAAAAGAGACCGATGAATCAATCCTTCCAACCTAAAACTCAATACCAAGACCAAAGCTCGAGTAACCATCAAAACCCGAGCTACTCAAATATCGAAGAAATGTTAATCCAATTAATGACCAAAACAAATGAAGCAGAAAAGAAAGCCGACTCAAGAGCTGTTGATATCAGTGGAGTATTATTAAAACATGAAGCCGATCTCAAAAGTCAACAAGCATCACTTCAGAACTTAGTAACCCAAATCGGACAAATTGCCCGACAATTATCCGAAAGACCACCTGGCGCCCTTCCAAGCAACACAATCACCAACCCGAATGCAACAGCTAACGCCGTTACATTACGAAGCGGTACGACCCCTGTTGTCTCACCAACCTCAGAATCAGTTATGGAGAAGAAGTCTCCTAATGAAAGGCAGGAAAGGCTGACCCCAACAAGCATAATCCAACCTAAGGAGCCAATCCGAACTTATGTTCCACCTATTTCATACCCTGGAAGACTGAAGCAGGAGTGATTGGAAGCCCAGAATGGGAAGTTTCTAGAACTCTTCATAAAACTCCATATCAACATCCCTTTTGTCGAAGCTGTTGCTCAGATGCCAAAATATGCCAAGTTTCTCAAAGAAGTGCTGACAAACAAAAGGAAGCTGGAGGAACTCTCGCATGTCACCCTAAGTGAAGAATGTTCAGCTGTCCTCCAAAGCAAGCTACCAACAAAGATGAGCGATCCAGGGAGCTTTACTATCCCTTGTCTCATAGGAAATTTATCTGTTAGCAATGCCCTGGCTGACTTAGGAGCTAGTATTAATTTAATGCCTTATGCGGTTTTTGCAAAACTAGGGATAGAAGAACCTAAGCCCACCTGCATGAGCATTCAGTTATGTAACACCCCGCAACCGCAGCGGAAACGTAAACGGGATGCAACAGACACCTCTGATATCAACCACATTGTTTATAAAGAAAACTGAATACATTAATATACTTCAAATTACATTATCTTGTATTTCATTACCGTCTAGGTGATACACACATCATACAATACGATACACAATTCTATCTGTTATAATGTATCCTAACATTCCGCACGCAAATCTTACACACATCAAGCACTTAGCACGTAAGCAATCACTTCATCTTAGTTGTACCTGAAAAGCATGTGAGAAAACGGGTCAACTACGAATAGTTGGTGAGTTTCACAATTCGAGTAAACCATGATAAATCATTATCATAAAATAATATTATTATCGATGTAATTATGCTGAGCCCACAAGTGAAACCTCTGACTATCACACACAACCCCCGTGGCATATCCCCCCCCCACGGACCCGTGGCATATCCCCCGCCCACGGAACTGCCCCAAACCGCTATGTCTAACATTACATAGCAAAATATATATAACACCCAAAATAGACATGTGCAACTGGCTGGGAAACATCAGCAAATCCATGCCGGACCAGTTGGGTTTGTCAGACCAATAGTACTATCCACACTCTACTGGCTTTCAGTTAATCACTTGTGTTCCGGGGCCTTAGAATGTTAGCAACTCAGACAATTACCATCTTAGTACATTTCCGTACGATTTTCGTACAATAAAATATATATAAATCCATGCAATTCCATGCGTTCAGTATGTACTTATACATTTCAGGAATAACATGTTTCCGCCAGGGAAAATATTTAAAAACAATTCAGAAAAAAAGGGGCTCGTGAAACTCACCTTAGCACATGCAAGCAGGTAACAACAATCATTATCAGTTAACACGTCCAATCTGTAATATGATCCCTACGATCGTTACTATACACTCATTATTAATATAACTTTAACCAAGTTAACAGGTACATCTGGGGACACTGTTAACCCAGCACTGTACCCGTTCTGGGGGCAAGGTTAACCCAGAAACACTTCTCCGGACTCAGATTGTGATGTCGTTTAGAGTTCCATAGTCACAACTACTATTAGTCGTTTTTCTCGTTTTGCGTGCCCAACACGGTTATCCGTTTTTATGTTTCAAAAATGAGTTTGCTCACACACGACCCGAAAGTAGTGGTTGACTGATAATTTAATTAAAGATGTGAAATTATAGCTCGGTTTAGACGCCCCGATTGGCCGCGGGTCCCGTTACCGTTTTTAGCGTACCGGAAACTGTTAAAAATTATTCAAATCGTCCGAATTATTTTCGGATGATTTATTTTTACTTGATTAACTCAATTATATGAAAGTAGTTCATTTTTAGGGTTTTATACACCAGTCAGCTCGCTTATGCGAACTTTACCGGTTTACGCGTTTTAAGCTTTAAAAGTTTGTTTTAGCACCAATAATTATCCGTTTATTCCCGGATCTTGAAATTTTGGACAAATCACTTTTTGACAGTGGGGAATTTTATAAAAATATTTCCAGAATTAATTTTTATATTTAACATTTATTTATCCATTTTTAAACACCATTTAAACACTAAATATGTCGTAAATACCAAACGATCTTAGAAAAATCCCAAATTTTTCCTGGATGACCCCTGCATCTCCATAGTCCCTTGTAATTTTTCCAGAACCAAAATCAATTTTTAAATACCGTTTTCACTAAAACCGAGCTAGAAAACCCTAGAACTCGTTTAACCGAAAAGCCTACTTAGAATTCTCCAACTGACCTAAAATTTTGTGTGTGACTTATACATGTTATAAAAAGCTTATATCCAATTTTCCAGTATTTTTCATGATATTTAACTATTTTTCACCATTTTTGGCCAAAACCGAGCATTAAAGTCACCAAATATTCATCATTTGTCCAAAAATTACCAACAAATCACAGAACTCATATTTTAATATATGTAACACCTCTGTAAAATTTCATGACCTAACTCTACACGTATCACAATCTGTCCAAAATTCATAAACCGAACATAACCGAATATACCTTTCGTTTTCCGCCACTACAAGCTACAAACTCGTCTTTCCGCCTTATCTACCACTAAATACAGAGCCTACAAACAACATACCACAATACCAAGCAAGTTACACTCACGATCAAGCCATTTCTTTCATGGTTTCGGTTATGATTCCAAAAACAAAGATTTAACCGTAAAAATTCGTTTTTTATTCGTTTAACTCATTTCTTGGACCAAGATCCCTTGTTAACCCGTATACATCACTTGATCATGCAAAAATCGGTTTTCATCATTGAAACCTCATTTTCTTGCAAACAAACTCAAGAAACGAAGGTGAAAACGTGAATAACTCGATCATTACCTTGTTTTTCTTGCTAGAACTCTCGGTTTTTAGTTCATGATCTTGAGAGAATGGATGATCTTGTGGAATTGTTTGTAAAAAAAAAGAAATAACAATGAATGGGTGTGGGTTTGGTCCGATCGGGATAAGTGGAGGGGTGGGGTGGGACCCACTTCTCCATTTTTAGCCACAAATTTGGATTTCCGCAATCTGGATAATGTTTTGGATAATCTGGTTCAGTTCGTTTTTCGGTTAAATGTTTAATTCGGCTTAAAACGAGGCTAATACGGTCGTTTTTTCGGCTTAAAAATGAAATTTATATAAAACCGATTTAAAAACTTTAAAAACTTAAACCATGACATTTATTAACTTAAAACATCATATCATTAGTTATCGCGCATCTTTTTCGGCTTGATCGATCATCTCTTGCTCGGTTTGGTATTAAAGGTTTCGTTAACGTACCGACGTACATTAAATCGAAATTCTTTTTCTGTGCCGTACTTTACTTATCCCGAAGCATTAATGCTTCGTAAAATCACTAAATATTATAGATATCGTCTATAATTGAACCATCGATTCGTTCGGGTTTCAATAACTATCGATCGATTGATCGCATATTCAATACGATGAATTATATATTCACGTACAATCAATACAATGAACCATGCATTCTCGTATAATTACTATGGTAATTCATGTATTCGACATTAAATATGACGTAACTATTATCTACCAGTTAGGGTATACCGGGTTTCGTCGGAATCGTTACATTCTCCCCCCGTTAAGAAATTTCGTCCTCGAAATTTTACACGCTCACTATCCCTTTCCGAGGGAAAGGTGGGGGTTTTTCCTTCAGAATACACCCTCGCGTTACCAGGTATAATCTGGTCCTTGCTGTGAATTCCACTTAATCTTAATCAATAAAGCTTGGTGTGTCCAAACTGTTTAGTTTTCCCGTCTACTATCTCTACGGAATTATTTATGATATCAAGTATGACTTCTACGCGTACCTCCATTACTAGTACTTTCGTTGACTCATCGCTTAGGTACTTTTCAATCCGTATACATGGCAAAACATCATGTATAGTACTTAGCCCCTGGAGTACTTTAATCGATAAACTAAATGACCAATCATGGAGATAGTCTCATGAGGTCCAATATATTAAGGAGCTATTTTCGGTTTTGCCAAACCTCATATCACTTCTCTAAGGTGATGCCTTAAAAGTGCCATGTCACCTCTTTCCGGTGACAATGGTTTCCTTTGAATGTTGGCATAAATCCTTTGCCAATCTCGCGCTGCTTTCAACTTCTCTTAAGCATTATAAATCCGATTGGTTGTTTCTCGAATCAATTCAGATCTTATGGCTTGATCGACGCCCATTTTCAATTTAACAAATTGGTGATAACTACTTCACCCATAGAAAGCTTCAAGCTCTCGATGCTTCCTTCCCCGCCTTCCAATAATGGAAGTAGGATGACTATTTCGATCTGAGATCATTGAAAATGGTACTCCACGATGAGATACCATTTCGCCATTAGGAATTTGGACGAGAATTCATTGTGGTAATCGTCATGGATTGGAATGAAATGCGAGGATTGGTTAATCGATCCGCGATTACCCAATTTACATCATGCCGTTGATATATCATGGGCATTTACGTCCCGAAATCCATTGTAATTTATTCCCACTATCATTGGCGAATTTTCCTGTCGTTGTAGCGTTCCCTAGGGTTTTCGGAGTGCAGCCTTATCTCTTGCATAACTTAAATATTCACCAACATACGTAACCATATCTTTCTCCAAACTCGGCCATTAATACAATCCTTTCAGATATTCGTATCATCAATAGTCTATTCCGATCCCGGATGTATGGAATATTTCGATCTATGCGCTTTGTCCATGATTAATTCACGAAGGTCATGGAGGGTCGGGATCCAAACCCGATTTTTGAAGTAGAGAATTTCGTCCACGCGCTGTTCAAAATTCTTCTCATTGCCGTAAAGTTCCTCCTTTTCGCTGTTCCTCTTTCAACGCCTCCCGTTGAGCGACTCGAATCAGGTCCGAAAAGTTCGACTGGACTATCATCCCTAGCGCTCGCACTCGCAATGGCTTAACCCGATCTTTCCTACTCAAGGCATCGGCTACGACGTTAGCCTTGCCGGGGTGATAACGGATGTCACAGTCATAATCGCTTAACAACTAAACCCATCTTTGTTGAATATGAGACAGCGGTCTCTCATCGTCTATAAAATTTGTACATTTGCGTAGTACAAAGGATTATGAATTGGGTAATGCTAAAAATTCTTCAGTCAACCGCTGATAGTCTCCGGCTAGTCCTAAAAATTGGCGCATTCCCTTTTGGTGCCTTGGGTGACTGCCAGTTTTAATGGTTTCTATTTTATTTGGGTCTATGTGAAATCTTTGTTGCTTTACAACATGACCAAGGGATTATGCCATCTTTATTCAAAATCATATTTCGAAAACTTCGCGTACAACTCCTCTTGCTTTAACACTTCCACAATTTTCCTTAACCGTCGTTCGTGCTCTTCCTTACGTTGCAAATATATTAAAATATCATCAATGAATGTTATGACAAATTTGTCAAAATAAAGTTTATAGACTCGGTTCATGAGGTCCATGACCACTGCCGGCGCATTTGTTAGCCCGAGAGGCATAACTAAGAATTCATAATGGCCGTAACGAGTCCGAAACGCTGTTGTTGCAACGTCCTCCTCTTGGATTTTTTTTTCATTTGGTGATAACTATATCTAAGATCAATTTTCTAAAAAATAAATCGCCCTTGCAGTTGGTTAAACAGATCGTTTACTTCGAAGAAGTAAATACCTATTCTTGATCGTCACTTTATTCAATTTTCCCTAATCAGTACATATCCTAACACTTTCGTCCTTCATTTCCCAATTAACACTGGTGCACCCCATGGCGGCTAACTAGGTCGTATAAAACCTTATCCAATTATTCTTGCATTTCAGTTGGTGCAAGTCGGTAAGATGCTTTAGCAACAGGGCCAGCTTGAGGCATTAAATCGATTCTGAATTCGACCTGTTGGGTTGGCGGTAATCCAGGAAGTTCTTCTGGGAAAACTTGTGGATATTACGTATCACCGGGACATTTTCCATATGTTTTCTTTTAAATACTTTGGCAATCGCGTTTGTTACATACACCACGTCTTCTTGTCGTAAATATTATAACATCTCAAAATGAGATTAGAGTGGTAACATAATACCGTACACTTTTCTCTGTATCAAATCGCTTCATCGTCCGAAGGAGATCTTCTAATCATCTTCTTTTCATATTTGATTTCAGCTTCATGTTGAGTTAGCCAATCCATGCTAACTATTACGTCAAAACTTCTTTACTTTACTGGTCGTAGGTTAATAAGAAAAGGTTAATCGTTCGGAATAATAGGGCAATTCCGAACAATTTAGTTAAACATTAGGGGTTTACCGTTAGTGATTCTACAGTATAGGGTTCTATAGTTTCACTAATCGGTATCTTTCCGAATGATAGGAGGTTAACAGGAACTAACTTCTATCGACGGCCGTAAAAATTATCACCGAAGTCTATTGATTTAAAACTACCACATACTTAACACCACCTTTGGATCATGACGTGCTTTATTCAAATTACTCACAAAAGCACGGCTCCTTGCTTGATCAGAGGTTGATGCTTGTCATGAGGTTCGTATTCCAACGACACCTTGGTTCAACTTTGGGCAATTTCTCTTGAAACGTTCTGTACTGCCACATTCATAGCAAGTACAACTATTTGGCATAATTTGGTTTCTTTGGATGGATTGTTATTGAAGTTGTTGGGTTCGGAGTGGTTGTACACGAATGGGTTGGGGTTTCCGGTTCACATGGCTTCAATTGGTTCTACAATTGGGGCATTACGTCCATCTTTACCACACCTGTGGCCTACTATCACTCGACATTCTTCTTCCTACCGATAACCATATTTTCCACATTTAGGGAAGGACCCTTCATGCGGTTCATGTTTTCACACCAGAACTAGTCTTAGTATAATTCTGGGTTGTAGGACATGCCTACTTATTCACAAGTCTATCTTGCACTATACCTTTATCATTTCTCTTCTTTAACACTCGACGTCTCACCTAACGTCCTTCCAGTCCGCTTCCCATAGAGTAAAATATATCAAGGATGGCTTGCGACACAACCCTTCCAAAGGTTGTATATTTTACAGGATTGACTATACTCCTTATTGATGGAGTTAATCCCCAATATTGCGCTCACTTCGCTTAGTTTCAGGAGTAACTAGCCATGTTACCAGACATGACCATTCCTTCAAACGATTAGCGTGTTCTAAGTGATCAGCACACAACATTTCTATCTTTCATAGCTCAGTTTCCAATCTCTGAGTTTAATTATTCGAATAAAAGTGCTCTAGCACAAGAATTTTAAATTCTGACCATATCATCTGAGTAATAATTTTCTAACTATAATTTTGTACCATCGTGTTCCATCACGATACAACATAATCTACCAACATATCTGTAGCGTATTTCACTACACAATGTTCTGGACTCTTACCAATATCCTTAACCATTTCGATCTTTTCTATCCACTCGCTAGTCTATTCCTCCCTTTACCATCAGTAAACTATTAATAATTTCCTTAACACAACCAACAGACATATCCATCATACCGGGTCTAATTCATTACGACTACTATTCATGTTTAGTTTATAACTAATACTTGTAGTCATAATAGTATTCGGTGGAACAATATCACTCTTAGTAATAACACTAAGAATTGAAATATTCATAATCATGTGATTGCTCGATCTATAATTCTGCGATCACATTTGCATCAACACTAGCAGCGATCTGTGATACGACATTCGGTATCATCATCTGCTATCTTTGAGCAATCAACTGAATCATATCAATCTCCATCATTGGAGTTACTCTTTTATGTCATTCTGCCGTACTCATCCCGTATGCAGTAATCAATACTAATCTCACCATATAACTCATTACCAGCTCAATCATAACAACAGGTACACATACACACCAAATATTATCATATATATTACACATACCGGCATCTAGTATATATGTCCCACAAATATAATAACATATGGACTTAACCTGACGTCGGTTAACGTCTAAATATGATTCATAACCCTTGTCACCATCTGACATATAGATCTTTCTCAACAAAGATCAATGTTTAATATTCATGATTTCAATATCCTTCTGCATGTCAGCATAACCGATACATGCTCACCGTGAGCACCAAACGATTACGTACCACGGAGTTATAATATCCGTGTCTATTTGTATATCCGGCATACACGGTATACCATCTACAAACGAACAACCAACTATGCTATAAGGATTCCAACACCTCTTTGTGTATGGGTAATCATTCTATTCGAGTATACATGGGTATAGGCATCTAACGGATGTAAGGTTAACATAGGGAGTTGCAAGGTTCAAGGTCATCACGCAACCCATGTTGCCTTCAAATATTATCAATTACTATTATGGGAAACTCTATCACTTGCTCAGTCAATGTCCTCAGGCGTTCTAGGTTTGCTAAAATCGGTAATTCTCGATATGGAGGTGGTATGTCTCATATGTTTGAGAGTGAGAAATACATATATATATTTCCATATATGTTATTTTTATCTGCTCATTTATTATCAAATTTATTATTATTATTATTATTATTATTTTATTTTATTTTATTTATTTATTTATTTACTTACCTTAATGGAGTAGGAATGGGTTCAGGTACAGATCTGTCCGAACGTGAGGGTCGACGGTTCGGGTGAACATAGGGGGCTATTAAGACATACGGTACCGGTGTTGGTAGGGTAAGGGATTTATTAATTTCGGTTAGGAGTGACGGTTACTTGATATTTCTGGTTAATGTCAAACGGGAGATCTAACTTATTACTATCATAACTATGGCCCGATAAGTCAGACTCATTATCAACCGATGCTCTAGAAATTTTCAGCATCCTCAGTACTTTTATTATTTTATCCCCCGGTTCCTTATCCGGGTCCTATTTCTCAACACATGTACCCACAAGATACGTACATATATATATATATATATATACACATTAGCACGTATAAATAATACTATATACTTTACACATATGTTGCCATTTTTACCTATTAATGTACCCCGTGACTTCCCCTGAATTCCCTCGTGCGGACAAGTCTGTTATTATGTTCCGGACCATAATAACTCACTTGTCCATCCAAGTTCATCCAGCTCTCGTCACTATATATTATTAGTTGATATTCAGATCCTATTATACTTGAGCTACTGGTTATATTTTAGGTATCTTTTAAAGACATCCTAATTCCTTATAACCAATGGCTTTGATACCAAGTTCTGTAACACCCCGTAACCGCAGCGGAAACGTAAACGGGATGCAACAGACACCTCTGATATCAACCACATTGTTTATAAAGAAAACTGAATACATTAATATACTTCAAATTACATTATCTCGTATTTCATTACCGTCTTGGTGATACACACATCATACAATACGATACACAATTCTATCTGTTATAATGTATCCTAACATTCCGCACTCAAATCTTACACACATCAAGCACTTAGCACGTAAGCAATCACTTCATCTTAGTTGTACCTGAAAAGCATGTGAGAAAACGGGTCAACTACGAATAGTTGGTGAGTTTCACAATTTGAGTAAACCATGATAAATCATTATCATAAAATAATATTATTATCGATGTAATTATGCTGAGCCCACAAGTGAAACCTCTGACTATCACACACAACCCCCGTGGCATATCCCCCGCCCACGGACCCGTGGCATATCCCCCGCCCACGGAACTGCCCCAAACCGCTATGTCTAACATTACATAGCGAAATATATATAACACCCAAAATAGACATGTGCAACTGGCTGGGAAACATCAGCAAATCCATGCCGGACCAGTTGGGTTTGTCAGACCAATAGTACTATCCACACTCTACCGGCTTTCAGTTAATCACTCGTGTTCCGGGGCCTTAGAATGTTAGCAACTCAGACAATTACCATCTTAGTACATTTCCGTACGATTCCCGTACAATAAAATATATATAAATCCACGCAATTCCATGCGTTTAGTATGTACTTATACATTTCAGGAATAACATGCTTCCGCTCCGGGAAAATATTTAAAAACAATTCAGAAAAAAAGGGGCTCGTGAAACTCACCTTAGTACATGCAAGCAGGTAACAACAATCATTATCAGTTAACACGTCCAATCTGTAATATGATCCCTACGATCGTTACTATACACTCATTATTAATATAACTTTAACCTAGTTAACCGGTACATCTGGGGACACTGTTAACCCAGCACTGTACCCGTTCTGGGGGCAAGGTTAGAAACACTTCTCCGGACTCAGATTGTGATGTCGTTTAGAGTTCCATGGTCACAACTACTATTAGTCGTTTTTCTCGTTTTGCGTGCCTAGCACGGTTATCCGTTTTTATATTTCAAAAATGAGTTTGGTCACACACGACCCGAAAATAGCGGTTGACTGATAATTTAATTAAAGATGTGAAATTATAGCTCGGTTTAGACGCCCCGATTGGCCGCGGGTCCCATTACCGTTTTTAGCGTACCGGAAACTGTTAAAAATTACTCAAATCGTCCGAATTATTTTCGGATGATTTATTTTTACTTGATTAACTCAATTATATGAAAGTAGTTCATTTTTAGGGTTTTATACACCAGTCAGCTCGCTTATGCGAACTTTACCGGTTTACGCGTTTTAAGCTTTAAAAGTTTGTTTTAGCACCAATAATTATCCGTTTATTCCCGGATCTTGAAATTTTGCACAAATAACTTTTTGACAGTGGGGAATTTTATAAAAATATTTCCAGAATTAATTTTTATATTTAACATTCATTTATCTATTTTTAAACACCATTTAAACACTAAATATGTCGTAAATACCAAACGATCTTAGAAAAATCCCAAATTTTTCCTGGATGACCCCTGCCATCTCCATAGTCCCCTGTAAGTTTTCCAGAACCAAAATCCCTTTTTAAATACCATTTTCACTAAAACCGAGCTAGAAAACCCTAGAACTCGTTTAACCGAAAAGACTACTTAGACTTCTCCAACGGACCTAAAATTTTGTGTGTGACTTATACATGTTATAAAAAGTCTATCTGCAATTTTCCAGTATTGTTCTTGATATTTAACTATTTTTCACCATTTTTGGCCAAAACCGAGCATTAAATTCACCAAATATTCATCCTTTGTCCAAAAATTACCAAAAATTAACAGAACTCATATTTTCATATATCTAACACCTCTATAAAATTTCATGACCTAACTCTACACATATCACAATCTGTCCAAAATTCATAAACCGAACATAACCGAATATACCTTTCGTTTTCCGCCACTACAAGCTACAAACTCGTCTTTCCGCCTTATCTACCACTAAATACAGAGCCTACAAACAACATACCACAATACCAAGCAAGTTACAGTCACGATCAAGCCTTTTTTCATGGTTTCGGTTATGATTCCAAAAACAAAGATTTAACCGTAAAAATTCGTTTTTGATTCGTTTAACTCATTTCTTGGACCAAGATCCCTTGTATAACCCGTATACATCACTTGATCATGCAAGAATCGATTTTCATCATTGAAACCTCATTTTCTTGCAAACAAACTCAAGAAACGAAGGTGAAAACGTGAATAACTCGATCATTACCTTGTTTTTCTTGCTAGAACTCTCGGTTTTTAGTTCATGATCTTGAGAGAATGGATGATCTTGTGGAATTGTTTGTAAAAAAAAGAAATAACAATGAATGGGTGTGGGTTTGGTCCGATCGGGATAAGTGGAGGGGTGGGGTGGGACCCACTGCTCCATTTTTAGCCACATATTTGGATTTCCGCAATCCGGATAATGTTTTGGATAATGTGGTTCAGTTCGTTTTTCGGTTAAATGTTTAATTCGGCTTAAAACGAGGCTAATACCGTCGTTTTTCGGCTTAAAAATGAAATTTATATAAAACCGATTTAAAAACTTTAAAAACTTAAACCATGACATTTATTAACTTAAAACATCATATCATTAGTTATCGCGCATCTTTTTCGGCTTGATCGATCATCTCTTGCTCGGTTTGGTATTAAAGGTTTCGTTTAACGTACCGACGTACATTAAATCGAAATTATTTTTCTGTGCCGTACTTTACTTATCCCGAAGCATTAATGCTTCGTAAAATCACTAAATATTATAGATATCGTCTATAATTGAACCATCGATTCGTTCGGGTTTCAATAACTATCGATCGATTGATCGCATATTCAATACGGTGAATTATATATTCACGTACAATCAATACAATGAACCATGTATTCTCGTATAATTACTATGGTAATTTATGTATTCGACATTAAATATGACGTAAATATTATCTACCAGTTAGGGTATACCGGGTTTCGTCGGAATCGTTACAAGTTAGCTGACCGATCAGTTAAATATCCTAGGGGCATTGTTGAAACATGCTTGTTAAAATTGACAAATTTGTTTTCCCAGTAGATTTTGTGATTCTAGACATGGAGGAAGACAAAAGTGTACCTCTAATTTTAGGTAGACCCTTTTTAGCCACCGCAAAGGCTATCATTGATGTTTGCACCAGTAAACTCACTCTCAGGGTCAATGACGAGGCAATCACTTTTGACGTAGGAAAATCTATGCAATATCCGCAACAACACGATGACACTTTATATTGCGTTGACATCATAGACTCCATCGTAAGTTGCTATATGCGAGATTCCTCCATTAATACTCCATAGAAACACAAGTCTTAGACAAAACACTCAACAAACCCATTTTAGAAAACGAAAATCTCAACAACAATTACTAAGAAGTATCAGAAATAATATGCGAAATCAGTGAAAATAATGATAAATCAAAACCATCAATTGAAGAACCACCAGCCTTAGAGTTAAAAGAACTACCAAACCATCTCGAATACGCCCTTCTAAAAAAAGACTCTCAACTCCCAGTAATTATTTCATCTCACCTTTCCAAAGAAAAGAAAGACGAACTTCTTAAGGTTCTCAAAAACCATAAGAAGGCTATCGCATGGAAGATCATGGATATCAAGGGCATCAGTCCCTCCTTTTGTACTCACAAAATCCTCATGGAAGAAGAATACAAACCCGTGGTCCAACATCAAAGACGTCTCAATCCTAACATGCAAGATGTGGTGAAGAAGGAAGTAATCAAACTGCTTGATGCCGGATTAATCTACCCAATCTCAGACTCACCTTGGGTAAGTCCCGTTCAGGTAGTACCCAAGAAAGGAGGAATGACAGTCGTAATGAATGATAAGGACGAACTAATACCCATGAGAACCATCACAGGCTGGCGAGTTTGCATTGATTACCGGAAGCTTAATGATGCCACAAGAAAAGATCATTTTCCACTTCCTTTCATAGACCAAATGCTCGAACGATTGTCTGGAAAAATGTTCTACTGTTTTCTTGATGAATTTTCCGGATACTTTCATATTCCCATTGCTCCCGAAGATCAGGAGAAAACTACTTTTACATGTCCATACGGAACCTTCGCCTACCGAAGAATGCCATTTGGACTATGCAATGCTCCAGCCACCTTCCAGCGTTGCATGGTAGCCATCTTTCATGAAATGATCGAAAACTCTATGGAGGTTTTCATGGACGACTTCTCAGTCTTTGGAGACTCTTTCGATCATTGCCTGAAAAACCTAGACAAAATGTTAGCTAGGTGTGAAGAAGTAAATCTAGTGCTCAACTGGGAAAAATGCCACTTTATGGTAAAGGAAGGCATTGTTTTAGGATACAAGATTTCTCAAAATGGACTAGAAGTTGATAGGGCCAAAATAGAAACCATATCCAAACTTCTACTGCCAACTTCGGTCAAAGCCATTAGAAGTTTTCTAGGTCACGCAGGTTTCTACCGCCGCTTCATAAAAGACTTCTAAAAAATCTCAAGACCTATGACCAAACTTCTAGAAAAAGACGCACCATTCGTCATCTCTGAGGAATGTGTTGAGTCATTCAATACACTGAAGGACAAACTTGTCAACGCACCAATCATGACCACACCCGATTGGACCCTTCCATATTAAATCATGTGCGACGCAAGCGGCTTTGCAGTTGGTGTCGTACTCGGACAACGCAAAGAAAAACACTTTCACCCAATTTATTATGCCAGTAAAACTCTTAACGATGCACAAGAAAATTATACCACAACAGAAAAAGAGTTACTAGCGGTAGTATTTGCCTTTGAAAAATTTAGATCATACCTAGTTCTTTCCAAAACCATAGTTTACACCAATCATGCCGCATTACGATACCTATTCAACAAACAAGATGCCAAACCTAGACTCATCCGGTGGATCCTACTACTCCAAGAATTCAATATCGAAGTTAAAGACAAGAAATGAGCGGAAAATGTAGCCGCAGACCATCTTTCACGTTTAGAATGTCCAACCCCCGAAGAACTTCACAAGGAAATTATCAATGATAATTTCCCACATGAAGTCCTCATGCACTTTCAATACGTAATAAAGGAAAAAGACGAAAGTCTTTGGTATGCCGACTTCGCAAATTACTTAGCTTGTAGGATTCTCAGAAAAGGACTTACCCATCAACAGCGAAAGAAATTCTTCTCCGATCTTAAGTTTTACTTCTGGGAAGATCCATACGTATTTAGGATAGGTGCGGATCAAGTCATTCGTAGGTGCGTAGTAGGCAAGGAGGCCTTAGACATTCTCAAACACTGTCATGAAGGACCAACAGGCGGACACCACGGTACCGCCACCACGGTCAGAAAAGTGTTTGATGTAGGATTTTTCTAGCCCACTATATACAAAGATATACAAACTTTGATCCAAGCATGCGATGCTTGTCAAAGAGCCGGGAACATCTTATCGAAAAATGAGATGGCTCAAAAGGGCATTCAAATTTGTGAAATCTTTGATGTATGGGGAATAGATTTCATGGGGCCGTTTCCTAACTCATTCGGAAACATTACATTCTTGTAGCAGTCGATTACGTATCTAAATGGGTAGAAGCACAAGCTCTTCCCACTAACGATGCTCGAGTAGTTGTACAAATTCTGAAAAAGTTGTTCTCAAGATTCGGAACACCAAAAGCCCTCATCAGCGACAGAGGTACTCACTTCTGTATCACCCTGATGGACAAGGTCTTAGCACGATATGGGGTTCACCACCGCCTGGCAACACCATATCACCCGCAGACCAGTGGACAGGTGGAAGTCTCGAATCGAGGAACTAAGAGAATTCTGGAAAGAAGTGTGGGGATGAATCGCAAAAATTAGGCAGAAAAATTAGATGATGCATTGTGGGCCCTTAGGAAGGCCTACAAAACTCCCATAGGAACGACACCCTTCAAGCTCGTTTACTGGAAGGCATGACATCTACCAGTAGAATTGAAACACAAAGACTACTGGGCCCTTAGAGCAGTGAACTTTGATCTAACGTCCGCCGGAGCAAACCGGGAAGATCAAATTCGTGAGCTCGAGGAACTAAGAACAATGGCCTATGAAAATTCCTGGTCCTACAAAGAAAAGACTAAACGCATACACGACGCTCATTTAAAAGGAAATAAAGAATTTAAAATCGGCGATCGTGTACTGCTATACAACGCTCGTTTACGTCTTTTCCCAGGAAAACTGAAATCCCGATGGTCAGGTCCATACGTAGTGCAAACAATTTTTTACTATGGAACCATCGGAATTTCAAATTCAAACGGCCAGAAGTTCAAAGTAAATGGACATCGATTAAACCATATATCGACGGTCCACTCAATGAAGTGTTGGAGGTATTAACCCTCCAAACTTCTTGATTAAGAATGTGAGGAAATAAGGTCTGGCCAAGACCTTCTCAAAACTAGGCCTTGTAAATAACTAAAAAAAAATTATTTATTTTTAGAAACCATAAAAACCACGGGGGCATGCTCTCAAAAGCACGGTCCCGTGCCGAAAAATACGGGCCGGCATCTACGCTGCAAAAATCTCAGTCAGACTGGTTTGTAACTGAATTGCCAGACTAAAAACACGAGGGCGTGCTTCCATAAGCACGGTGCCGTGCTTGGTTTCCTGTTTGGTTATAAAAGGCACCTTGTGTCATTGCATTCCTTGCACAAACCAAAGACAAACCAAAAACCTCTGAAAATTCAGCATACCAACTGAGATGAATGAAGCAATTCCCGTTTCCCGACATCCGAGAAATGATGCCCGCCATGTTTCCAAAACCGAGCTTCTTTTGAAATTTCAAGAACTCGTGAAAGAACTCACCGAAATGAATCTCCTTGCGGAGATGCGTCTCATACAACTCACCGAATCTGTGGAAAACATGAAAATGGAACTCCGAGACATCAACGAGCAACTCCAGTTTCAAGTTCTCGGTTTCTCGTATTTTCCACCACCAGGACCATTTGGAGGAGGAGAGCCTTTCGGGGAACTCTAGGAAACTTAATTTTATGATTTTATGTGTAATCAAGTGCATTAAGCACAACGTGTTAGGACTTCGGGCTTAACCCGACTATTTTCTTTTCTTAGGAAACCCGGGTGTGACACTCGTCAATTTCAGGTTAACTCCTTTAATCCAAACTCCGTCAATTCAAACTTAAGATCACTTGATCTATAACGCACATCTCATTACATTTAAACAAGGGTTTTAAATGACGCTTGACAATTACTACATGTGTAGTCTTTCGGGATTGCACCGAAACGCAAACGAGTTGACGCAAATCATTAGTGAATAAACGAAAAACATCCAAACAATAATTATGTGATAATTATGTGTTAGGCTTATGTGTTAGTTGATAATATTGTTTAAAACGTTAACTCAAGATGCAAAACAAGTTACTTAGGCTAGAAATATAATATTTAGAAGTGCAGGGGCCTTGATGTAACATATTATTATTAATAATAACAAAACCCTAACTCTTTCCCTCTCCCCACACAACTCGATCGCCCCCCCCCCCCCTTGCTCTCTTGGCTGCCGTCAATCATACACACACATACACACAAGATTTTTCAAGTTTGGTTGAAGATTAAGGTGCTAGGAAGGTATAAACAACTATCCTATGTATTATACATGTTTAATTTTGATCTTGAATGGATTAACCTAAAACCCTAGGTTACGAAAATTATGAGTAGGATGAACTAGGGTTGATTATATGATTGATTATGCGTTGGTTATTGATTTAGATGATCATATTTGATTTTGAACGGTGAAAGATTGTTAAATCATTGATTGTTTGTAAACCCTAGAGGGTTACTACTGATTTTGATTAATAATTATGTTTATTACATGTTTAGAGATATGTCGTATTCTTAGGATGCATGTTAGACAATTGTTTGTGCTTGCTGAGTTTTGACAGCAGAGATTGTTAAACTTGAACGACATGTAACTTGTTAAATATAAAAGCAAACTGATCTATTTATGAGTCTAAGAGGTAGTACTCTGAGTCTAGTTTCCATAAAACCCAACCACGCCTAATTTGGAGGTGTTTTGGTTGCTCAAACGATTTAAATGTGATTAAAGGTCAAAACTGGTACTGGACAGATTGTAAGTTATGTTTAGACAACTGTAACTAAATGTTAATGTGGAAATTGGTCGAGGTTGTTAACACTACAGGGAACTATGTTGAGTATAGTTTCTATAAAGTCCAAGTTTGTAATTTTTGGACGAGTAAAAGTTAACTTTTATTATTTTACAAAAACTGAAGTGCAAATCTGAATTGTGAGACCTGCTGTTAGGTTGTTTTGTAATTATCATATCTCATGAACTACAAGACCAAATGGGTTGGTTCCACTTCTGGAAGTTAACATATTGATTTACGAACCTAACCCAATTGGTCTTGCATTAGTTGGATTTTTCATTTAACAGGAATAACAATTAACATTCTGTTGCGCATGATTTTGACTGCTGTGAGTTTGCTGTAATGTTTTGATCATTGTGCGAAATCTATGTGGAATAAAAATACAATAAATATGTTCTGGAAACCTAACTCATGTATTCTTTTTTGACGATTTTTGGTGAATTAATTGAGATGCTATTATCTGTTGAATAGAGTAATCTTTCAAGTAGAATTCTGTCTTGATGAAACTAGCTGCTGAACTTTGTGAAAATACATGAAACGTGCTAAGTACTAGATAATTGTTATGTTTTGACCAAATTGCCCTTGCGGGGAATAATTGCTAGTAATGTACAATACTAATACATGATATGTAAGTAGTTGTTCACACATGTAACGTGTCACGAATGTGTTTGTTGAGACACACACAATTCACAAACGAAACACGAAACGAATTTTATGCATAGGTATTATGTGCCGACTCTAGAGACTCGATAATAGTTCCAATACTTAGAAAATCTCATTTGTTGTTTTAGAACGCTAGTGAGGATTTTTCTGTGACGCGCATCCTTTGGTTTACTCGTTTTTGGAATTCTTTGCAAACAGTGAGTTTCACGTTCCCCTTTTAACTCTTTTAAACGCTTTTCACTTGGGGGAGAATACATACTCCGAAACGCTTTAGATTTTGTTATTAGATTATATATCACTTGTAAAGACTAAGTGGCAAACGAAACAACTGAAGTCGTTCACACATCGAACCGTTTAGTATTGGATAATAGCGAGTCACTGTTGAGTAGTACTACTGGGTTTGACAAACCCCACCCAACGGTAAGTTCGACTGGTGGTCGAGTGGGTGTAATTTTGGCTAACACATTACCATGGTCGGGATAGACCTGGTGGCAAGGCACATGATAAACAGTCAGCTTTGGTGTTGAACACTTAGTAATACTTTCTTTATAGGCTAGCTACCTATAGATATATAATTGATTTAACACTATCTGGAAACGCAAAACGCTAAACGCAAAACGCAAAACGTAAACGCAAACGCTTTATTGTATATACACTTGTGAACTCATCAACCCCGTGTTGACACTTTTAGTATGTTATTCTCAGGTAGCCGAGGGGGGCGCGCGGTATAGGATCATGCATTACTTTGAATGCTATTGTTTATGCAACTTGTTTTAAACTATTATTATTTGGGTGTTTAAGTCATCCTGCGTGACGCAACTTTTGGTTAAAGGTTTTACGCTTCCGCATTTATTTACACTCAAATGTTTTCGTGGATTGAAAAATTTATTTACGGTTTAATTATAACTAATGATTCCGATCCTGTTAGTTCACACCCTCTGACGGTAAAACTCCGTTAGTGGATTTGAGGGTGTGACAGATTGGTATCAGAGCCATTGGTTATAGTTAACTAGAAATTGCATGCATACTAGACTATAACCGCAACGACCCATTAGTTATAATTATATGCACTGCATATATATTTTGCTTAGTCTCTCGTTATCTTATCTCTTTACCTCATTCACTCATACACGCGCATACACGACTTACCTGTAGGGATGTTGACGCTACCATCATCATCATCCGATCAGATGACTCATGCTCATGGAAAGGAACCGCAGTTACCTACCACATCGCCACCCCGAGTAGTCCCGGAACTAGAAGCCCCTGCACCGAAGAGGTATAGCCTGTCTAGAGGCATGTACGACGACGACTTTTGCTGGGATTGGTACCCGAGTCTGATCAGACGTATGGTTTATCGCGAGAAAGTTCCCCCGCTACCCCACCCGAGTCGTCCTGCTTACCCCAACACTCTACCACCCATAACCGAACCAACGGAGCGAGTTCTCGCTGCTGTTGTCTCTTGTTTAGAGCGTGACGTGGGTTTTATGCGCTCAGCGAGAGCGGACATTCCAGGATTGATAAGAGATGGAACCGAGGCTAGGGAGGAAATTTCCCGCCTGAAAACTCTATGAAGGTAATGCAAGATGCTAGTGATCAACAAATGAAGATTACGAGAAAAATGCAAGCAGGGATAATTGATTTGCAAGAGCAACTCCATGTGGCGAGGACCCGGACAGAGATAGCTCTAGAGCGTTGCGATGTCTTACAGATGCAAATTGCTCAGAATGCAGCTGAACCCGAGGAAGAACCTGAGGAAGAACCCGAGGAAGAACCTGAGGAAGAACCTGAGGAAGAACCTGAGGAGGAACCCGAGGAAGATCCCGAAGAGGAAACCGGAGGAAGAACCGGCTGAGCCAGAGGCACACTCAGAGGTGTCCTCAGACGATGACATCTAAGGATGATAACACCTAGATGGAGGGGTTGTCTCCGTCCAAACTATTATTTTCTATGATTTTAAGGATTGGTTTTAAATACTTTGTAGCGAATACAATGGTTTTAATCATGAATTATTATTTGGATTATAACTAATGATTCCGATCCTGTTAGTTCACACCCTCTGACGGTAAAACTCCGTTAGCGGATTTGAGGGTGTGACACCGGGCTTATCCCGAAATTGTTCTAGGATCTTTATTTAATGAAAAGTAATTTTTAGATGACCAAACTTCCAAATTATCACAATAAACGTCATTCTAAAAATTCCGGATAGTAAATCATGTTGAAAAATTAAAATGAAAAACACTGGGACAAAAAGCACGGGGCCGTGCTTTCCTAAACACGGCGCCGTGGTCACCCTAGAATCTTCAGCATGATACGCGCTGACTCCGTACAATTCTTTGACTCAGGAACATTTATTCTTCTAGCAGCACAGGGCCGTGTTTCTTAATGCACGGTGTCATGTTCAACTTTCCAGTCTCTATATAATGCATGCATAATTTCACTATTCCATTCACAACAAACAAAAATTACCTAAATGGAAGGAAAACGGGTTGAATGGAAGCCAGTGAAAAAAGGGAAACAACATGAATCTTCCTTCCTCTAGGAACAAGTCATGAGACTCCAATGCATCGTAAGAGGTCAAGTTGAAAGCAATATGCAAACCGAAGCTCGAGTAGTCGAGTTGATTAACAAAGTCGACCTGCTTAGGTTCGAAAACTTCCATGTTGTGGATGGCCACCACAAGGATGTGACTTAAAAACTTAACTTTCTCAACCGAGAAATCGTCACGCTCAACAAAAAGCTTGACGAACTTTTGGAAGCCAAACGAGCACCACCACACATCCAGGACTTGTTCAGAAGTGGTGGCCGTTGAAGTTTCTGCCTTTGTTTCTCATTTAAGTTGTTTCCGCTAGAATTATGTGTTAGGACCCGAGAATTGTTGTTGTACTTTTCATTTCATCTATCTTTAATTATGTCTTTACTTTTATGTTCTTAATGAAATTTAGGATGTTTTTACCAAGTTTAAAATAACCAGAAAATAAAAACCCAGTTAAAAACAAACCAGCTCGACAAATAAACAAAACAGTACTGTCTGCACTATGCAGCACGGTACCGTGCTTCCTGAAGCACGGGGCCGTGTTTTTTGTGTCAGGGCAGTTAAGAGTTTTTATCTTAATAAAATAACTTTCTATCACTTCAAACCCTATTTTTCACTACGGGTTGGTAGTAATTCATGAACTTTTTATGTGTTTTAAACAATTTACTTTTCATCATACTTGTTTGTTTATTTTTATGTTGATTTGGTTATTTTATGGCCGTTGGTGCCAAAGACATTATGATAGGTTATAATTTAGCCCAATAGGGCTAGGGATGGATGATTCCATACCCAATTTTCAGCAGTTTATGCTTGGTTGTTTGCAGTTTTATATTATACAGGTACAAAAACTGGAAAACGGACGAAAAACAGGGGACGCTCTGTCGAAATTTCGTTAACCCGTAGGAAAGTAACTCTCCATTTTAACCCATAATATTCAACTAGAATTTTTATATTTTCATGAATCTTATCACATTGAGGACAATGTGAGATTCAAGTGTGGGGAGGGGAATTACTTGACCAAATTGTTTGTCCAACTAATTATAAAAATCTCTAAAACAAATATATTTTGCAGCAAACAAAGATTATTCTAAACCTAAAAAGAAAACCAAGAAAATTTTTTGCAAATAACCAATCATTACATAAAAGTGAAAAAATAAGAAGAAGTTTTGTAATATTGAGAATACGTTTATGCAAAATATGGCGTTAATACCCAATTCCTCCATTACTGTGAGATAAACCTCATACCATATAAATATTTTTTTCGGAAGCTTTGAGTGAGTCATATGTTTCGTGTGATTTAGAACTTGTCGCAATTATTCATTTCAAGACCGCACGAAGCGTTGTATAAAGAAGAAGGTAATATTTACACAAACCCATTACCAAAATTACAAAACCCAAAAATCTGATCACCTTATCCATTTTGAACCGGTAAAATACAACACTGATCTTTTACCGGCAGACCCTAAAGAACTGGAAATGCATTCTTTCGATTTCAATTTCCTTTGCTGCATACACTTCACAAAACCTAGGTTGCCTCCAGAACTTAGGGAGAGAATATTTCTCTTTAGCAATGAGGTGAGGAAAAAGTGGCGCCAAAACGAACAAAGGCCACCATTCTATGGAATTTCCAAAAACGCAATGAAGAGAAGAGCAAAAAGATATGAACGATGCTTAGGCTGTGGAAATTGGTCCCACGAAGGAAGATGTAGACAAAGTTAAACTCAGTCTCAGCATGAATATACCGAACTAATGAGGGTGGGGGCTATTAGGCTCAAAGCCGAACGATCCATTAGAGTTGGAAGTTATATTCATAACAGGATTGAGGAAGAATTAATCCACATCCTCGATAAAACTGATCTTGACAATCTGACCTTAAAAGAGTCATTAGGTATATAGTATTTACAAAAAAAAAATCGAAGCAAAGGAGCTAACCACTGAAGACATCTCAAGACTCCCGACAAACAGCGGAAGTTGTATTTACCATTAAACCTTGAACCACCACAAAATACCAATCCCTACTCACACTAAACCGGAACCCCTTTTACCTTCTGATCTATGCAACCCTTCAAAAGGTAGAGATTTGAACTTGTTACAAGCTTATTTATCACAGGTTGCATTTTGGCTAAGAGTGTTCACATACCTACATCCTAGGTATGATCAGATAGAAAAACCAAGTGTGAGTGAACATTGCGAGAATGTGACGTTTTGCATAAACAGAAGCTCATAAAAACAAAAGTTCTCTCTTTTTTATCACTAACATAAAGATTGGTTATTTTGTTTCATCTTCTTGGAGCTCGCTTAAGGAATAGCTATAATCTAAATTTGCTGTTTTTTGAGAACATTTATATGACGATTGCTTGAGGACAAGCAAAGTTCAAGTGTGGGGATGTTTGATGTACATAGAAATATACATCTTTTCAGCATCAAATAATCTCTAAAAAATGCAATTTCTATATAATAACATAGCATAAAAGGCTACTTATCATAATAAAACGTAATTTCAGGTGAAACCAAACCTCAAACGAAGAAACAAGCAAAAAGACGAAGAAAACACAAGAAAACAAAGAAACACGCCCCCATATCTCAAGAAACACGCCCCCATGCTTATGGAACAAGAAAAGACAAAATCTGAGAACAAAAGCACGGGGCCGTGCTCAGCATGCACGGGGACGTGGACGGGAATGCAGAAAAGACAAAGAAGAATTGAGCACATGTCACTAAAAAGCACGCGACCGTGCCTGCTAACCACGGGGCCGTTGCCAGCTCACGCAAAAGACAAAACAAATCTGGCACATGTCATAAAAATACACGGGGCCGTGCCTCACCATCCAGATTGCCTATAAATTTTGGCTCATGTTGCATTCATCAAGGGTGCCTTGAAAAGATTTCTATCCAATTCTCTCTTATAAAAACACACACTAACACTCACATAGAAGGTTTAGTGGAGAGTTTGAAGGCTTGGAGGTCATCACCATCAGCCATCATCATCAACCATTATGAACATCATTAAGAAGGAAGATTCATCTACATTTGGTTAGATCATTCCAAGTTTAATCATGTATTTGTTATCATCATTCATCTTAATGTTCATCATCTTGCTCATTATGAGCTAAACTCCTTTTACCATCTAAAATCTTTGAAGAAACTTTGTTTTACTTGATGATTAATCAAAACATGTGGTGTAGTCTAGCAAAGTACATGGTTATATTACAATTATCTTATGATGAGAAATGTTCACCAACTTAAATCACTAATTCAAAGTTGGTGGTTGTCAATTTCATTGGCAATCGTTCATGATCGATTCATGTTCTTGAAAGATAGAAATACTTTGATACATTATCGAAACATGGGTCCTTATATTGTATTTAGAAATGATGAGATATAAGTTATTATGTATTTTTCTAAACTTGGTAATCCGAAATGGCTTTGCTTAAGATATCAAATTAGTTAAAGAAACCATATGTTAACGGAATGTGTAATTATAACCTACATAAATCAACCAAGGGGAGGTTGTGTGACTAAACTACAACCACCGGAAGTTGTTAGAATTGGTATTAGAGAAATCGGAGTCAATCCTAATCTTTCTACTTTACGAAACTACTTGCCAACTTAAATTGACATCATTGAGGTGGTGTGACATTAGGAAAGGGTGGAATTTAAAATGCGCACGTTACCTCCTTAGTGCCAAAGATGCTCACTTAAGGTTTAAGGAGCTATCTATCATATATTGCTACGGCAGGTTTATCACATGTTTGAATATTAATTAATTATCAATGCTAAAATGGGGTGGATTCTTGATCTTAGATGGTAACCTTCGCATAATTGAACAACTCGTTTAGAATCTCTTGTCTTGGTCACCTATATATTATATATAAGTATTTATATTTTATAAAAAGTTCAAAAATTAACCCCAAAATGATTAAAACCTCTGATTAAAGCAAAACAACGATTTATCATTAGAAATATTTGTGTCGACGGATCGATACTTGGTTCTTACCAATACTATTCTACATATACGATTGGTACACTTGCCTATTTTGTGTGAGTTTAGTCTTTGTAGAAATCAATTTTATAAATTTAAAACACGATCTTGTGCAAAAGCAAATCATTCCATCCATCATATTTTATGCCACACGCACACATCAACCATTCATCCACAATCAGTACATAACCAAATTCTTAAAACACCAACACCAAAAGTCATTAAACCAAGTTCAAAACACCAAATTAACAACATCTAAACGTACATTAACACATACATAAACACATTCCAAAAGACAACTCATCCTTACATCCTGCCCAATCATCCAGAAGACCAATCACCTTTGTGTCCTGTGGAGCCACACTTTGAACAAGCTCCTTTGGTTTCTTTCTTTGACAACTTACCACCTTGAGTCATGTCCTCTAACTCAAATACTGATCTCTTCCTTGCCTTTTTGGGTCTACCACCTTGTTTGTTATGTTTGGGAGGAGTAAGAGCTGTAGGAACTTGAGACTTTAGCCATAAGGTCCTGCCATTGATTGGATTTATCTTAAAAGAATAAACCTGTCTCCGTGTGTACATTCTATGCACTGGATGAACCCAGCTTTCTACTGCACCAACCTTTCCACCATTAACAGCCTTGTACCAAATTGCTGCCACCACATGTTCACAAGTAATACATGGGTTGCATATATAACATACTTTACACACTACCCAACTAACTACATAATTCAAACACTACCCAACTAAGTACATAATGAAATACATAATACAAAACTGATACAATAGACAACTGCATACTTGTCAGCTCCCACCTTCTACATGTACATGTCCTTTTAACCAAATCAATAACTCTTTGTTTACCTGTTCTGCCACTAACCTGATATAGATCTAATTCCACTGAACAGTATAATGTGCTGCATTTGTCCTAAGTTTTTGCAACTCAATGATGGCAGCTGGTGTAACCAACCTTTCACTCTTGTCTATAACCTCTAAAACATTCACTATCCTTCTCATTAAGTATTCCCTTATGTATTCAAGTGCTGATATGATTGGCTTGTCTCTGCCTTCCACTATCTTACAATTAAAAAACTCACACATGTTGTTAATCAACATATCAGACACTACTCACCCTATGAACAAATCAAAGAAGTTGTTAATCACAGAGCTAAAGTAGAAAGTTGACTCATTAAAGAGATAAAGTACATACCAAAGAAGTGTGACTTAGACCAGCATACTGGTTGAATGATTTCAACTCATCCATTGAAGTCTCAAATTCAGAAATGGTTGTTGCATGAGCACACTTATATAGCATATCTTTCAACAAATTTCCTCTAAAACTTCCATTCATATTCTCATGAATATGCCTAACACAAAATCTATGCTCAGCACATGGAAACAAATTTTCAATAGCAGGAAGAAGGCCATGTTCAACATAAATAATTAATTAGTCCAATCTAACAAGAAAGTTAAAACTTAGAAACAATAACAAACTAAAGAACATACCTTTTGCCTATCACTAATGAAAGTGAAACCTGAATTTGGACCCAAATCTAGATCATCTCCTAAGTTTTCTAGGAACCAAGTCCAAGAGTTGAGAGTTTCTGTCTCTACAACTGCAAAGGAAACTGGGTAGATTCCATTATTTGTTTCAACTCCAACCGCAGATAATATTTGACCTGGGAATGGTCCTTTCATGAATGCACCATCTAGACCCAGTAGATCCCTCCCGGTTTCCTTAAACCCTTACTTTAAAGCACCAAAACAAACATAGATCCTATTGAACCTTCTATTAGGTAGATTTGTGTCTGTGTCCTGCTCAACCTGAATTTTTACAGTGGTACCTGGATTTTGTTTTTTTAATTCAAGTAAATAATCCCTAAGAATACCATAGTGTGTTGTTTAATCTCCTTGCACCATTTTCTTGGCTTTAGCCCTAGCCCTGTATGCTTTTAATCCGGAAATTCCTAGTTCATATTTTCTTTGAAACTATTCTTGCACAGACTTGATAGGTATTTCAGGGTTTGAATGAACTTGATCTAGCAGTTGATATGATAAAAAGGTGGATGTGCAAGCATTAACATTTCTGGTTTGAAGGCATTTATACTCACTATTCAATATGCTCAACACCCAAGATTCAACCCCTTTTGTTTTTGAAACTAACATTGCCTAAGGACATTGAAATTTGTCTGGGTCTGTCTTTTTTACCCTACCACCAACATTAATAGGGCCCTTACTCTTACCTACAACAACCCTTTGTTTCCATTTTTCTAAAGAAGCCCCTTCACTTCTCTTTCTTTTCCCAACATGCCCTTTGGCTTTTGGTTGACTTGACTTCTTGCTTGGTCCTAAACTCTTGTCCTATAAAAAATTTGACTCTAGATTCCTTATCCCTATTTTCATTTGCCCTTCTAATAGCATGGAAGTGGTGTTTTTTTAATTCTAGACTCATTCTTATTAAATTTTGACCCACTAGGTATTTTGTCATTGTCTAAAACTTCATGTTGTATATCTATATCCTTAGGGTCAGGGTTATTCTCTTTCATTTCTAAGTCAACATTATTAGTGTACTCCCTTATATCAACTTCTGGATCAACAATAGGTTTGCCCTCATCCGCTTTAAATCACTATCACTATCATTCTCACCCTCATGCCCAACCTTTGTTTTTACATTAAAGTCACAATCACAATTACGATCATCCTCACATAAATTAGCTTTAAAATCACTATCATCACTATCATCCTCTCCCTCACTATCAATCTCAACCTCACCCTCACTATCAACCTCACGCTCTAGCACAACATCCTCATCATCTAGCCCAACATCATCACCCTGTAGCACAACATCATCACCATGTGGCCCAACATCTACATCTAGCCCACCATCACCCTCTGGCCCAACATCACCATCTAGCCCACCATCACCCTCTTGCCCAACATCTACATCTAGCCCACCATCACCATCTATCCCAACATTTACATCAACATCTAGTCCACTATCAACTTCTACCCTACAATCAACGTCTAGCCAACCATCACCCTCTAACGCAACATCCACCTCCAGTCCAACACCACTTGACTGCCCAAAATCACTTGACTGCCCAACACCACTTGCAGGATTTGGCACAATAGGGACAATAACATAAGGTCCAGACTCATCAATTTCTTCAATAGTTAATGATTTTCCTGTTTTTGGCTTAGGTGAGGACCAAAAATCCTTAATATCGTTAACCCCATGTTGAGTATAGACGTTAATGAGCTTATGATCTTCCACTTGTGTAGCGAACCTCAGCACATCTTGGTCGCTACACAGGTCTTCATGACCATCATCTAAATCTTTTTCAGGATGTAAAAACTGATATAAAATTACATAAGTACTGGAATACCTTAACTCACCCATCATTTCACTAACTTCGTGAATTGAGAACATGTCAATGTAATTCAGGTCCACAAAATTAAAACTACATCCTACATATGTGCTATTCGAAGGACTAGTAAACCGACCATCGTGATGAATCTTTAAGCTGAAATTTATTTGGATAACCAGCTACAAAATACCATAATTTTGTAAGTTAAACGCCCAAAATAAATAACCTAAATATCAAACAAAAAATCGAAAATTGGGTCTATCATTACCGTATAATATGTCGACATCCTCATCTCTGCGGCTTTCTCGTTTATGCCAGATCATTGTTACAACTTAAAATCAAAGATCGTGGAAGAGGATTGTGGGGGAAGACGATGATCGTGGAAGAGGATTGTGGGGGAATAAGGCGAAGGATTAATACTGACAACTGAAACGATGGGGAGGGTTATAAGGGGGGGTAGGAAATAAGCTGGACAGTGAAATTACGGAATTTCCCTCACATGGGGGTCATGTGATTAGAGTTAACGAGATAAATTATCTAGGCTACTGTAAAAGGACGTAACGTGATACATTTTTGAAACACAGAATATGATTTCAGTCATTAAGTTTTCCAAAGGACTAACACTGAAAAACCATGCAAACATAAAGGACCAGTTTTGCCATTTTTTCTTTTTATAAATTTAAAATTCGACATTGTGTGTAAGAATCTTTTGAAAACTTGAACAGTTTTTCTACCTCATCACACACATGAGTTTATTATAAAGAATGAAAGGCATGGTTCTCAAGATATGAAACAGAATGAGATCATGCATGTGATGGATGTCTGTCGAGTTAGATCATGATGATTTTGTGTATGTTAATTATAAGTGTTTGGTATTTCTTCTTTGACCCTTACAAGATCACGTGTAGCATTTGTTCATTTGTTATTATTATTACATTTTTATCATTTAAAATGTGATAGGGATAGATTTGTTAACTTGATGATAATATATGATGCTTAGATATTAAAAGTATGATAGATAACTCTATACATACATGTATTTTTACCAATATATGATTTTACACACCCATACGCTAGTCTATAATAGTTCGATAAGCTAATAGTAATAAACACTCGAAAAATTATTTCGTATTCGTTGTCCATATTTTATAAAAAATATTTATAAATATATATTTGTATGAGATTGAACTCAACCTCCTAGCTCATTTAAATATATGTTCGAGTCGTTTAAAAATATCACCAACGTATGAATCCGTCGGACAAGTTCTGTAAGTTCGAGTAATTTAATTAAAAATAAATTACTTATATTCAATGTATCATGCATATGGGCTTATTCCAGACACATTGTTATTAAACTTGGAAAGTTTTAATCTAGAGGGAATTAATGTAAAGAATTCATGTTTAGTGATTGTACATAAAATGACTTAATTTACCGGGGTGACACGGCTTCTTTGATCTTGTAATTTATGAGCGTGCTCGGGACTTTACTTCATGCAAACCAACACCTAAAATATTTGAAACGTTCAAATATTCCTCTGAAGCAAGCTTCATCTTCACAAGCACCCCAAACTTTGCTCGGATGTGCTTCTATGAGCAAGAAAGTTCTTGCTTGAATCACTTTAGTCCTCACTTTGGAGTATTTGAGCAAACCAAGTATACTCGGGTACCGTAGGCTTGCTCGAGACTGAATCTTGTGAGGAGTAACAATTAGAAGAAATAAATTAACACCCTACCAGCATGCTTTGTGATTCCTCTTTATTATTAGCCTTGGTTGACCAACTAGGTTTTTTGGGAACTTAGATTACGCAAAGATTCTTTACAAGTTTACTCGGTGGAAAACCATGCTTGATCAAGATCAATCATTGCTCGAAGAGTGGAGTACGCTTGGACAACACTTAGAATATTCTTGAAGTTATCTTGCTCGAGGAAGTGTTTTCATGCTCGAAGTGCATTAGATTGCTCGGATTCCATACTTAGCCAAATCTGAGGAGGTTGAGAAGATTTCAATCATTCCTTTGATCCAACAATCTCCCCCATGATTGAAATAAGCTCAGATGCACCATAACACATCAAGATTACATCATCCTACGAAAGAAGTTCATTTCTCCCATAGAGCTTATGTCATACTTTGATTTCATGACATTTTCAAATCCCATACACATTTTATCATCAGTTGAACCAAAGATTATGTCAACCACATAAACTTTAAGGATAAGTAAATCATTACCCTTTCTTTTGTAGAGCAACATATTTTCAATAGCTCCTCTACAGAAATCATTGTTAAGTAGATGATTTGATAACTCATCATGTTATGCTCTTGGAGCTTGATGCAATCCATAATGAATTTTTCTAAGCATTTATACTCTATCTGGATAATCAAGATCTTCAAAGCGTAGAGGTTGAGTGACATGCACCACCTCATCAATTCTTCCATTCAAAATGCATATTTGACATCCAACTGATAAACTTTAATGTTTCTTGAAGCAGCAAATGTATGAAAGATCCTTATGGCCTCAAGTCTTGCTATATGTGCAAACACTTCTTCAAAATCAATCCATTGTTCTTGTAAGCATCCCAAATCAACTAATCTTGCTTTATTCTTGACAACAATACCTCTTTCATCCATTTTGTTAATGAAAACCCATTTTGTGCCTATAACATATTTCCCTCTTGGTTTACCACAAGTTCCCAAACATGTAGATCTCTAAATTGTGAAAGTTCGGTTGGCATTGCTTCTATCCAACTAATAACTTTGAGAGCTTGCTCAACATTCTTTGGCTCTATTTGGGATAGAAAACATGAAAATAAGAATTTGTTTACAGTTTCATAACCACTTATGGTCATCTCTCATGTAGATCACCAATTATGTTCTCTAGAGGATGATCTCTATGTACACCAGTTGACATAATAATACCGATGGTAATTTCAGGATCTATATTGGAAGTGTTCAAATCAGGTTCTTCATTTGATTGATCTGAACTTGATGAACTTGAAGGAATATTATTGTTGATAATGAGCTCAACAACAGCAGGAGTATTTTTGAACCTTGCAAATAATTGATGTCCAAAAACCAAACAACTAATGATACAAACATCAATTGCTCTCCATTGTGAAGTCATTGAAAACTGCTGCTCCAAACAACTGACATTACTAAACTGTTGATATGAAGGAACTGAAGACTCAACTGCTAATCAACTCACTATTGTAGTTCCAAACAACTGAAGTTTAACAACTGATGAATCAAACATCAGTTGTTTAAAGAAAGATCAGTAGTTAGCATATGATTCTTTTATAGCACGCTGCTTGTAATTAGTTCATCAGTAGTTTATAATAGTTGTTTAACACATGTATATAATGAAGAAGAAAGTCTCTTCTTCATTAACACTTTTCATCATCAACACACACATATTCCTTTGGTACTTCTAAGTGCTATAGTTGATTATTAAGGCATCAAATTGTATTTATGAAAATTTTACTATGTAATGTACTGGAAATTGTTTTTATTTCCATCTGTGAGCGCTTAACTTTATGGATAATGGTATTATACATTATAATGTATTCAGTGATACCATTTAACCATACAATTAGAATTTAGAAAAAAATGCATGCATCTTAGGAGTTATTTTGATTAGTCTTAGGAAAAACTGAATCTAGAATAACTCTAGTGATAATGTTTATTTCAGTGAGTTCTTTATTATCTTAAGAGACATTATGTTTGACTCATCCCATTTGTTATGCTTTACTTTTCAGTAAAATGATTGTTAGAGTAGCATGATTTCATATCATGTCTTGAGAGATAGTGAAAAAAAATAAGAAGAGCTAAATGTTATTAAAACTCTTTATGATGCAAAACTCTTATTATGTTTTTATATTAGAATGGATGATTTGGATGATATAGTTTTTGTCACACCCCAACCTATGACAGAACATGCCGGGGTGTGACATATTTGTATCATAGCTCAAAAACACTATAATAAAAATTTGTGTCAATATTTAAATTTATTTATCCATAATAATCGTACACAAACAATTCAAATGAAAAACAAATTAACAACATTTAAACTTTTATAATTTTTAGCCTAGAGTATGATCTAAGTTCTCCACTTCAAATCATCTGATATAACATCCTACAATATAAATAAAAATAATTTGTCAACAACAAATATTGAGCAAGGAATTGACAGTTTGATGTAAATATAATAATAATATTGAGTGAGAAACCACTTCCGTATGATTTCTATGATAATGAATATGTATACATTATAAATCTAGTTCTTTATACGCTCTGGTGATTAGATTTACTTTACTAGTTGTGTGTGAGTGGAGAATTGGGCAGAGTAACGAGATCTTTCAACAATAATAACTCAACCCCTAAATAACTTAAATAGGGTACATCTATATATAGATGACAACCCCATTCGTTATACATCTCATAACGAATGGTGTCCATACATCATCATTCCCTATTAATACTATAAGATACAATGAATGACTCATTCGTTGATCCTTATTCGTTAAACTTGCTTAACGAATGGCTTAATAACAATACGAATGGGCTCATTCGTTATACATAATATAACTAATGACCCTTATACATTAACTAAGGGCATACATATAATTCCCAAAATGCCCTTACATTAATAATAAACCAATTACATAAATATACAAAGACCAAGACACCAAAACATGCACTAACAAATACCCCCTCGCCTCGAGCTCTTTGTGTTGATTAATTGAATCTCTTGATCTTCTAATCAGCGCAGCTATGAACTCCGAATGCATGGAAAATACGTACCACACGCTGAAACGGCATTGCGAGATCGTAATCCTTCCTTTAAGCCCATCTAATCTGATTGTTGAATAATGTATCATTTTCAGACTCTATATAAATTAACCGACTACATCAGATCGATCACACGAAAAAACTCCGTCTTTAGTCCTGATCTAAGCACGATAACGGCTTCACCATTATGGTTATCATAATACCATCGATTTATTTTTTGGTTAAGACTTTGGGGGAAAGTATTCACATGAACTCGCATTAACATGCGCGGCGGCTTTACTTTAAGTACGTGCTTCCTTCAACCATTTCATGTATCAATCTCGTCTATATACTTTTGTGTCGGAATCTGACGCTTAAAGAATTTAAATCCGTGATGTACCTCGTGTAATAAATGACAATAGAACAAATCCGCCATCTGGTTTCCACCCACGATTAATGAATGGTCTATTTGCTAACATACGTACATCCTATCCTGGCTATGTAAGAACATCGGTAATATGTTGATAATATTGTACGTCGTGTTCCCAGTTAATAATACATATCCTAAGCTCATAATCGTAAGTCCACGAGACATCACCTTTAACTGTCTTTGAAGCTTTGAACGAAGTAATCTAAAGAGCAGTGGCATGAGCTTCCGTATGATTTTCGTTCTATTGCTCATTATACCTTAGAACATAAATAAGCTTTAAGAAACGAGCCTTATTGTTTTCAAACATACCCTCGAATACGTTATCCACTGGATCCTTCAAACCTTGTCCAGCTTCACTTACTTTAACCTTTTTCTTCTTTTTTCCCAGACACTATTCAGTTGCTTGAACATGTTCAGTTGTGAAGAATGGAACCCTTCATCTATGTTCGAACGTGTATACAGGTAAGGGTATTCCTCAGCTTTCATGTCTTCTACCCCAATTTCATCATAATCAAACAACGTATTCCGGGATGGTGTACTCGTGTCACATCTAACATCATCATCAATAACCTCCACATTCTCCTCGTTCTCTAACTTATCCAATTCTTCATCATTCAACACGAGCAACAACGCGATTTGATCTCTGGATAATGAATAATCAACGAATTCTCCTTCCTCAATCTCATTAGCATTAACCATGCTCATCACGACACCTTTCTCTTTATCCATAAATAATATCGTATTGGCCTTTAAAGACTCGAAATATGTAGCACATTAGTAGTGTCTTGATACACCACCAATTACATATCAGAACCCTCAACACCAGCACCAGCAGAACCACCGAACGTTGTGTCTTTGGTTGCGGCTCACTACCACCAGCTCCTGCATCAGGGTCTTTGTCTTCATCATTACCTTTCAACTTCCTCAACATATCTTCTTTGCAGGTTAGCTGGAGGATGATTTCGTCTTGTTGTTTAATCTTCTCCCCCTAAGCAGTAACCAACGCTCGTAGCTTACGATTTTCACGCTGGAAGTAGGAGATATGACTCACCATCTTCCTCTGATCTAACCGCATATGTTCTTGAAATTGTCGATCATCCGCCATCTAGTATTCCTGTAAATGTACTAAATTAAACATAAAGTTCATTTGTTGTTGAACTGGCATAGTATGAAAGGATGGAGGAGTCGGTTGCATGGGACCCTGAGGACGATTAAAATGACATACACGAGAAGTCCATTGGTTGCATAGCCATAGGCATCGTTTTAGGACTTGTAGCTAAATTTGTAATCTGAGGAGTCGGCATCGAAAATATCACTGGTTGAGGAATTGACGCGAACCTCGGGTTAGACGACACAATTGTCGATAATGTAACAGCCGGGGTACTAGCAGGACTAGTAACCACCGGTGCTTGTTGTGTAGTAGTAGAACGTGGAACAAAATCACCAATTTCTACACCATCACCTCTACAGGTACTCTTCTTTGCAGGTTTATCTGAAACCTTCGCTTTACCCTTACATTTGTGTAAAGCAGCATCAACAAAAGCTGCTTCACCACCAACTCCATAAACACCATCGCCATCGTTCGAAACTGGTCCACCTTCCCGTTCAGAATCTGAATCATCGTGAATCCAACGATCATCAGGTGGATATTCGTAATTTGGTCTCATAACGTGACGTATCAACCTCTTATACTTTGTCATGTTTTCTGGTGGCTGATTACGATACATCCTCAAAATCTTCATAGTTACTCCAGTCATATGTTCTTGAACCATTACATCGTCCATCAACTCCAGATTACGTACCAAGTTAGGCTTCAAGTGATCAATAAATAATTGCAAGAACCTTGGGTACACAAGGAACTTGTTCTTGCGATGACGGGTAGTATAGTTTTCCTTTAGGTGGTATAATACGAGATCAGAGAAGTTGAATGGCTTGTTGAGCACCAAAGCCACAAAAGTGGATTGTAAATTAATTCGGTATTCTTTATATCCACCTTTTCTGCCCCAGAGACAGTGTATAAGCACATGAAGTAAGTAGTTATAATGTTCGCACAGATAGGCCTTGTTGTATTGTGACTTGTCCAACTCACCCTCATACTTCAGTCGCTTGAATAAGCCCTTAATTAGATCTTTATCGAACTCGTAACAGTCATCTACAGTAACGGGAAACTGTAGTACCTTGCGTATCAACTCCACGTCAATTATTATTTTCTTGTTATGGATCTTGGCTTCAACGTGCTTCTCGGCATCAATATATATAGCAGAATCCCAAAATGGCCGGATAATGCTAAAATATATAGGAGTATCAGTGGAGATGGCATAATGTATCCTCGAGCGTCTAAGGAATACAATCATACTTCCGAACATCTCCTGAACGAAGAAATCATCGACCAAGAAAGCACATATGTTATGCTTCTTGTCGTAAGTCAGCTCAGCAACTTGAACCTCATTAGAAATTTGTTGAGGTTCATCTTGAACATGAACTACTGGTTGCTCTTGAGGTGGAGCCTCATCAATATATTCGTAAGCCATTTCTATAAAAACCGAACATTAAAACCAAACACTAACTTAAAACTTATAAGTTTTCACTAAACATTAGTGAAAAACACATTTTGATCAAAATTATCAAGTCTCATTCACTAACCATTCGTCCCTTTTAGATTTACAAATGATCCCATTCTTTATATATAACGTTAATGATGATCTCATTCGTCATGAATACATACGAATGATCACATTTATCCAAACAAGTTATACGAATGAATCAATTCGTTAAGATATATCAATGACTGTAAAGAATAACATTTAATTCTTTATTCATAACGAACAATAATTATTATTCGTTATCAACAATAATGAATGACCAATCTATTCGTTATACACAACGAATATGAGAGAATGATTGTAATGTTAGACTCAATTAGTCAAAGTCAAAATTTTGAAGAACAAATGAACAGTCAACATGCATTTGAAATTTACATTCAAGCACAAAACATCATGTTAAATCTTAAAAGTTATTCCATTATGATCAGAAACACATCGACAGCAGTCTCAAATCATCCAATCGATTACAATAGACCAGTTTATCAGTTAATTCGTAGTTATTAGGTCCGTTTATATATCTATCTAAGTAACCAATCAAACATGGTTCAAAATTGATGATTCAGAGTTCATAGAACTCGTTATTACCTTAAGAACACTAATCAATCGACCAATACTCAATTGAGGATGTTTATGATTTTATAAAATTTGAGCAGGGTTTCTCTCTATTTACACTCTTTTCAATACTCTGGTATTCACACGCTATGCTTTATTTGTAACTTTCATCATCCGACTCAATCCTTGTGTCGTTTTTACACTCAATGTAATCGTTACGGTTATCTCGCTAATTCTTGTCATACACTGCCTATTGCACAAGATGTCCCACAACGGTCTATGCCGTCAACTCAATCTTATACACCTGTTGCACGTGCTTTCTACATTTATGGAGACCCTAATCATCTACATAATGTGTGTTCTCGACTCATTCATGAACACCAAGCTCAAACTACCCATGCTCATCAAGTTCAAAGCTATCAACCCCATATCCTTCAAGCTTCTTAAGTCAAACAAGATCGTTCTTACTTAACTCAAACTTATCAAATTCTATACCCGCAAGACTCAAGTTTATCAAGCCTACTCTAGTCAAACCCCGCTTTTGCAACCTGTTCAAGCTATCCTGTATCAATCCACCTCGAATTCTCAAGTTTTTATGGATCCAATTAATCAAGGTGATCCAAATTAGGTGAATCGAGTCAACCGTCATTAAGCTTCTTGAGTAAGACTCATTATTGCTTCTTCATTCCTCTATGAAATATATATTAAACAACTCATTGTGTAAATTTTTGTTTTGGAACAATTACAATTTGATTAAACTATCATTTCCAGTATTTTATCTCATACAATAAAGTTTATCATATCTATCCAAAGAGAACTGTTTGTGATACCATACTTTTTAGCTTATTTGCTTGTTCACGTATATCACAATCTGTTTTTATATAAGGAACCCTTTCTGTTTCAACTTTCATGATTTGTATTCTATTATCACAAGGATATTATAGAAAATTTTAATATTTTATTAATAACTCAAAAGGTTCATTTCATTTCATGAAATATTATACACAATAACGATTTACTAGTTTTAATCAAAGTGTATTAAAACTTTTGTTTTCTCAAAATCATGTGGGACAAATTATGTGTACCATCCAACGATGTAAGTAATTATGGGTCGACCCGTAATTACCCAAGCCCTCGTATGGAAATCATAATATGAACAATCGTGTTTCATAATCTATAACCGAAAGTAGTTCTAGAGTAACCATACAAATGTTAAGATGATAAGGACATGGTGGATACACCGTTGGAACATCCTACATATAAGTGCCTATATTGGAATTTTATTTGGAGCGTTGCTCTGACTACTCAAGGTTCCATGTTATGATTAAATTTTCAATTTCATTTAAAAATATTTTCCATAAATTTAATTGTTTTTTTAAATTTATGTTGTTTTAGTTTTCCTTAATTTTGGGATGAAATTCTCAAAAGTAGGGGAGACTGTAACATTTAAAATTTTTGTATTTGTATATGTATTTGTATCCGCATTTGTATTCGTATTCGTTTACCCGACCCGGAAATGTAATTCAGATATTTCGTATTATTAAAAATTTTTATTTATTGGTACTTAACTTAATTTGCACTCTCCTAACTTTCAAATTCGTCAAACAACTCTTAAAAACCCTTAAAATCACTTAAAACAGCTAAAATCACATTTGTAAAAGTACATGGACTATTTTTGCCAAATATCAAGAACATTAATCCCCAAGATAAGTCATATAATTTTATAACATGTCCAAACTCGTTTTCTTGTTGTTAAAGTTGAAATCCCTATGTTATTTTACTCTATTTTGTCATTTATTGATTATATCATTTCCTATTCGAGCTCGTTTACCAAATAAATCAATTCTAAGTCTCATTATTATAACCAACCTATAAAGAAACCCAAATAACTAGTAAACTCAGCCCCCATCTCTAAAAAAATCCTTCATAATGGTTCATGGTGTTTTATCCAAGAATCTTCATTGTACGGTTTGATCAAGACCCTTTGACTCGTGTTTGCTCATTGTTCTGTAATCTTTCCGGGTAATTATTTTAATGAAAAACATATATTTTTGTCTAACTAACAAAAGCTCTCAATCAATTTTATTGATTTATGGGGTTTTGTTGGTCAATTGTTCTCCGGCCCGCTTTAAGGCGTAATAGTCAAACTATTTGACTATCTAATTTCTCTAACTTCTTATCGGAATTAACTTTTGGACAAGAAGAATTTTATGTTTGTTTTGAAATTTTGAGTGTTCTGGTAAAAACCCGTCTTTCGACTTGATATTTGGATTCTAAACAGTACCAGCTCGCTTAAATAGTTAAAATCTCACAACTTGAGATTTATACTTCCGTTTGATTTGATTCCAGTGGCAATTTTCTCGTTTTTAATTATAAATTACTATCTCAAACTTTTAGATTTGTTAGTTTTAGATCAGTCTACTCGCTTAAGGCTCAGGGCTCGTTTAATATGTTTGTTTTATCGTTTAACGCACCTGAATATTAAGGTGTGTAATCACTTCTATATTTTACTTGTTTTCAAATGATTTTGGGACTTATGGGTACCGGTTAATTACTTACATACTTTATCATATACTTATTAGCAAACTGTGATCTTCATGTGTGTATCAATTGAATGACTATTTGCTATTTGTTAACATGTTTATTTATTTATTTTATCGCATTTAGAGAGGTCCATCATAATCACATTAGAGTATGATCATACGACCTTCTTGGTGGCCAAAGCCCAATTCGCATGGCAATGGTTTCACCAACACTGTAACATTCGTTGCTTTTCAAACCCGAAAACCTGACCCATTTTAAATTTTCGGTTTTGTTTCTATTTAAATTTATATATTTTTATAATATTATTAATTAATCTCAATTTTTGTTAATGTATTTTATGTGATCATTTATATGCAATTATACATTTCACCACCCTTGTAGTATTACATACTCATATAAAACATTCATAATCAAGATTAAATATTTATGTACATGTCCCATGCAATTTACTAGAATTATTATTTAACTACAACTACTACTTTATTATTTATAATTATTATTATTAATTTTTATTATTATCATCATCTTTACATATGTTACTTAACTAATAAAACCTAATGAATGTTTTAATTTAATAAAATTTCTTAAAATAGTTAAACCTTTTGAATACCCTATTAAACAATTTTTAATATGTGTTTTAATTATATTAAATATGATTAATTTTTATAATTTCCTTAAGACATAACAACTCTATATTTTCAATATAAAAGGAGGACAAATCCTCCATTATTTTCACACCTCAATACATTCTTTTCTTAAGTTTAAGAGCACTAACAAGTAAGTTGTTACCATTTCAAGCATTTTATAGCTTTAGTTTTGATTTTATCTTGAATGTTGATACTTGTTCATAAGTTGTTCTTCATGATTATGTTACTTTTATCATAAAAATATTATATCTTGGTTTTAATAATCATTATGATCATGGATATCCAAGATGAACACTTTGATTTTTCTAAATCTTGGATCAAGCGTAGTTATTTTGCAAGAACAAACATGAATATATATTTATCTAAATTTTATGATTCGTTGATCATCATAACTTATAAACTTTCTTTTAAATAAGATTATTTATAAAAATTTCTTTTATTTAAAATATTTTACAATAGATATAACATACTTCATATCTTTGAAATAATAATTGAGTAAATTAAGTTTTGTTTATTTTATTTCAACATAACTACTATTTATAATTTTCTTTAAGAGAATTCATGCAAAACATTTAAGTTAATTAATTAATTATGTTACATGGAAACAAATGTTTAATCATAAATTGTTATTAATATTATTATTTAATCTTATATTAACAAGTTATAATTATTTGTCTACAAATCATTCTTCTACTGGTAAACATCAAATGATTTATATAAACTTTATTCATTTTTGTTAAACTCATTAAAAATCCCCAAGTGCCCATTTACCATAAGTTAATTAACTTTATAATTCCGGTATCTAGTCATTGATTTTTGTATCTTCGTTATTATTTATAGTTTCGTGAGATTCAATTGATTCGTTTGTTAACTCACTTTCGGTTATTATTTCAACTTGTCTCCAATATAAAAGGTGAGTTTTTCACACCCCCTTTTTACACTTTTTTACTATTTAGGGGGGGGGGGTAGCATATATATCCTAATAAAAATGCATTTTTTTTATTTTTTATTTAAAAAATACAATGCTCATCATGGACTTGTGTGTTTACTTGTTACTTGCTACAATATTTTGTGCATGGATTACGTCGATAAGTATGATCATACGCCCCCCTTTGCACTCAGGACCATTGTTTCTAGTGGAAAAGGGACTCCGATCTGAGTACGTTGGTGCACAATCTCAACTGGAAAAGACCATCATTTACTCTTTACACCCATGGACCATTGTTTTTAGTGTAAAGATCCCTTATGTATTTTTCACAAGTTTTCATGGAATTGTATGGTTTTTATGTAGTATTTAAACTGTATGAACTCACCAACTATTCAATAAGTTGACTTTATTTTATATATATGCTACAGGTACTTTCATTAGAGGATGAAATGAAGAGGATACTAGAAGTTAGGTTATCTAGATAATAAACAAGAAGATGTTTGTTTTGTTCCTTTTCCCTTGTGTTTGTTCATTTGAAATAACTTGTGTACTTGATGCTTTGGAATGAATTAATGATAATATTGTCACTTAATAGTGTCACATGTGTTTTGGGCAATCTGTACGTCAAACTCAGCCGTTTTTGCTTTAGCCGCGGTGTCACAGACTGGTATCAGAGCCGTGACTATAAGATAGGACATTAGACATAGTGTTCTAGTAGGTTATAGTTTATTTGCTTAATTGTTTAGGTTGCATGATTAGAAATTATGTGAGCCTTATTTGATTATTCAATGCACATTATTTGGTTATTATTAATTTGTTTATGCCTCATGTACGCAAATATTATTATACTGATGATTCAATTACCTCAATTACACAAGCACACACAAGTCCAAAGGTTTATGTTTAACGCAAAGATTTTCAATAATCAAATTTTTGATATTTGGTTGTCCGATATTATTTTCTTCTTAAAGATGGTTTCGTTATGGCCGGTATGTAGTAAATTGTAAGGGGGACGTGCCTGATTTCCGAAACTCTTGACACCAAGGTTATTGAAACCTAAGGATAATCAATACATATAAATCCCAATCAGACGCGAGACCCGGTTGCTTACCTGGAGAGTTAGGAAAGAGCATGAACTCTATTAAGCCAAAGCATACCACTTTCAATGCCATATGAATCACAACTTTAAGTTTTCAAACGCAACCATGTTCTCTTTGTGAAAATAATATGGTTGCACTCCTCTATGTTTTACAATGTGTTTTGACCGGAAGTCTGTACACGAAAACCCAGCTTTCGGTTTGATTTAATTACGCATTTTTATACGAGAATAGTTAATTTTAAAAGCTTTGTGACACGTTTTCTTTATTTATACGCTCATTTACGGCTTAAACTTTTAAAAGTTTGCAAAGTAATAACCGAATTTCAAACGATTCCTTTGTTATTTTTCTATTATGTTTTAGAATTGAAAATTTAAAAAGTTATGGTGATACAAAAATGGTTGAATTTCGATTTGAGTACTATATTATTTTATTTATTTACTACTACGTTTTAGAATTTAAAATTCGAAAGGTCATGGTGATACATGAATGGTCGAATTTCAATTCGATTACCTTATTTCCATATTCATTTACCCTTATGTTTTAACTTAAAAAGTCATGGTGGTACATAAACCCTCGATTTTCAAATCGATTTCACTATTTATTGTTAAGTTTAATACTTTTTTCATATGATTTATGAGATTTTTGGTTTATTGAAATATGAAAACCTATGACTACTCATAGGAATTTCAATTTTGATTTTGAATTTTGTTTCATGCAATTTCATTTATTTACTTATTCTTATGATTGATCTCGATAAATTTGTTGGTCGTGTCATAATTACGTCCCAAGTCACGCGAATTCTTCAAGTTTCGTATCACGCCTTCTCATTTTCCAAGTTGTCGCGCTCAACCCGCAAAATGACAACCCAAGTTAGCAAGCAAAAGGCCTCCACGATTCCAATCATACCACGTTTAACCACAACCACATTCATCGCTATTGTAATTCCCAATTCAAATCCAGCACAATTCTTAGAAACTCAAACCAAACCCAACCTAAAACCCTCACACAGAAACACACCCTTTTTATATAGTATGTGTAATTCCCACCACTTTACTTCCCTGAAACGTTGATATTCTTCAATCTGTGGTAGATTCAGTTACCACTTATTGCTAAAACCTACCCAAACACAACGCCAATCACCCATCTGCAAGACATGTACCTAACCATTTGTCTCAATCATATGCTTGACCACAAGCTTCCAGCCTGCCATCATTATGGTGACCCGAGCACACCTCCCATACTTCGAAAGGCCTAACTTATTTCCGCTATGCAATATCCTAACCCCGCATCCTTTGTTGAATTTACATGACTTTCCGGGTACAATACTTAGATCTTACAAAACACATCAAACTCGTCTATATTTTCTTTTGCATACTTTCATTTTTTTTTATTTCGTTTACTAACACATCGCGCCTAATCACAAATCCTCAGTTATTTTTAACTTTCAGTCAAATGGATTTTCTTTAAAAAGAATTTATTATCTCTATTATTAATATTATTATTATTATTAAAGTTATTAATATTACTACTACTATTGTTATTAGTAGCATCATCGTCATCATCATTATTGTTACGATAATTATCAATATGGTTATTATTAGAATTGTTATTATTATTATTATTGTTAATATTTTTATTATTATTATTGATATTAGTAATATTATTATTACTAGTATCATCGTCACTACTATTATATAATAATATTTAAAGTAAAATATTTGTTTCAAACTAGTTTTGAGCCCTTTTGAAACTTTTTTTTCATTCAATAATATTTTTTTATTATTATGATTAGTAATATTATAATTACTAGTATTATCGTCACCTCTAATAATAATGCAATTATTATTTCAAACCATACTTAAAGTAAACTTTTTGTTTCAAACAAATCTTAAGCCCTTTTGAGGTTGTTTTTCATTCAACAAGTCAGGTTATCTTACAATCTTTTTCCTAGGCCGCTGGCCAAAAGAAAACATTTATTTTTACGTTAAGTATTTCATAAAATTCTCAAGTTTTAGCGCTAGTTAAAAAACGTTTTGCCTAACTAAAACAGAATAATCTTATTTCACCATGAGATATAAAAAAACATCACGATTTATAACCGATTTTTGTAAATTAAAATATATGTTGTATCCCTTCCTTTCTTTCCCCTTCGTTAACGCTAATGAGTTTTGGCTAAGAAATCATGGCACCACCTCCCACGTCAACCTCTCATACCCCAAATAAACCGACATTCGAGAAGACAAGCGTCGCAAGATGCATTTTCTTTTCTTTAACTTCTACTTCACATATTTTTCGGGCGTACCCAAAGTGATTTTTATACCCACTTCTTTAGAATATTGGTTACGAAGTTTATTTTGATTGTTCATTGATATTTGATCCATATTCGTTTGTATTTTTATGAAACGTGAATTCGTACATCATTCTTATTCGCTCTATTAAATCAGTTTACATTTGTTATTTCAGATCTCATGGTCGATGATCCATTTTTCTTAAACATAACCGTTAAGTGGAAATTGGGACTATGCTACCTAATAGAAACTGTATTTTCATTTTATTTCTACATTTTACTATCGATGACCGGTTCTCTCCAAACGAATTCGTTTACTTAGAACTGGGACTGTGTCCCCATGTACATTCCGAGTTTATGTTATGTTATATTTTTACATAGTTTTTTTTGTTTATTTGTGTACTTCTCTTTCACTCGATGTTTTATTTAAATCATTATGTTGTTCTTGATTTCATCAATCTGGAATCAATGCTTTATTTTGATTTCGAAATTTCAATTGTTTACTTTGATAAACTCAAGGTTGCTATTGTAACTTTTCTTTCACAAACTTAAATGGATTTTAATAATGTGAATATAGAATTTTGTTTATCCGTCTTATTTCAAATTATTAATTTATATGTTGTAATATTCACTTCATTTCACCTCAATGTTACCGTTAGTTGCGCTGCATTCTTTCGGAGATTTCCATTTGTTAAACATCATGGTATTTTGATACATAAAAAGTTTCGTTTATCTAAGCTATTCTCGAACCCAAATGCGTTATCAATTTACATGTTCATACTTCGTTGGTTAAATGCTCCATTTACTTACCACGTTATTCCCGACCTCATTATTTCAATCACATGTTACGATGTTCATAATTCTAAATGCTTCATTCTTTAACTTCATTACCTCGTTTATTTCGTTTTTTAAATCGTTTACTTGGTTTAGACTAGATGATTTTATTTACTTGAGCTAGTGTTCCGCGTCGTCCTTGGTCTGAATGGTCTATCAATATGTTTTAGTAATGCTTACCCTTTAAATTCATTATTTTTTTTATTTTCAACGTTCTATATGAGAATTTAATGTAATTATAAAGTCCATGTCTTAAAACCACACAATAGAGTAAGTTATATGGACCATCCGACGATAGAGGTAATTATGGGTCGACACGTAATTAACAAAGTCCTCGCATGAAAAATATAATAAGTCGGGTTTGCGAAATAACTTGGAACTTGGAATGATTTTTGGAGAACGGGGCAAATACAATATGATAAGGGCATGGTGGATACGCCGCTGGTACATCCTATATATAAGTGTCCTTGTCCTACTTCCTATTTGTGGCGTTCTTTCGGGTCATTCAAAGATCTACGTTATTTTATTTTAATTATGCATGTATAAAATTGCTAAAATTTCCAACAACTCCGTTTATTAGTTGTTCTCTTTTTAATTTTTTAATTTTAATTTCGGGATGAAATTTCTAAAAGTTGTAAGTCCTGTAACATTCATTACTTTTCAAACCCGAAAACCCGATCCATTTTAAATTTTCGATTTTGTTTCTATTTAAATTTATATATTTTTATAATATTATTAATTAATCTCAATTTTTGTTAATTTATTTTATGTGATCATTTCTATGCAATTATACATTTCATCACCCATGTAGTATTACAAACTCATTTTAAACATTCATAATCAAGATCAAATATTTATGTACACGTCCCATGCAATTTACTAGAATTATTATTTAACTACAACTACTACATTTATTATTTATAATTATTATTATTAATTTTATTATTATCATTATCTTTTCATATGTTACTTAACTAATAAAAACTAATAAATGTTTTAATTCAATAAAATTTATTAAAATAGTTAAACCTTTTGAATACCCTATTAAACAATTTTTAATTTGTATTTTAATTATATTAAATATGATTAATTTTTCATAATTTCTTTAAGACATAACAACTCTATATTTTCAATATAAAAGGAGGATAAATCCTCCATTATTTTCACACCTCAATCTATTCTTTTCTTAAGTTTAAGAGCACTAACAAGTAAGTTGTTACCATTTCAGGCATTTTATAGCTTTTGTTTGATTTTATCTTGAATGTTCATACTTGTTTATAAGTTGTTCTTCATGATCATGTTACTTTTATCATAAAAATATTGTATCTTGGTTTTAATAATCATTATGATCATGAATATCCAAGTTGAACAATTTGATTTTTCTAAATCCTGGATCAAGCCTAGTTATTTTGCAAGAACAAACATGAATATATATTAATCTAAATCTTATGATTCGTTGATCATCATAACTTATAAACTTTCTTTTAAATAAGATTATTTATAAAAATTTCTTTTATTTAAAATATTTTACAATAGATATAACATACTTCATATCTTTGAATTAATAATTGAGTAAATTAATTATTGTTTATTTTATTTCAACATAACTATTTTTATAATTTTCTTTAAGAGAATTCATGCAAAACATTTAAGTTAATTAATTAATTATGTTACTTGGAAACAAATGTTTAATCATAAATTGTTATTATTATTATTATTTAATCTTATATTAATAAGTTATAATTATTTGTCTACAAATAAATCATTCTTCAACTAATAAACATCAAATGATTTATATAAACTTTATTCATTTTTGTTAAACTCATTAAAAATCCCCAAGTCCCCATTTACCATAAGTTAATTAACTTTATAATTCAGGTAGCTAGTATTTGATTATTGTATCTTCATTATCATTTATAGTTTCATGAGATTCAATTGATTCGTTTGTTAACTCGCTTTCGGTTATTATTTCAAGTGGTCTCCAATATCAAAGGTGAGTTTTTCACACCCCCATTTTACACTTTTTAACTATTTTGGGGGTAGCATATATATCCTATCAAAAATGCAATTTATTTTATTTATTATTTACAAACTACAATTCGCATCATGGACTTGTGTGTTTACTTGTTACTTGCTACAATATTTTGTGCATGGATTACGTCGATAAGTATGATCATACGCCCCGCTTTGCACTCAGGATCATTGTTTCTAGTGGAAAAGGGACTCCGATCTGAGTATGTTGGTGCACAATCTCAACTAGAAAAGAACTTCATTTATTTTTTACACTCATGGACCATTGTTTTTAGTGTAAAGAACCCTTATGTGTTTTTCACAAGTTTTCAAGGAATTTTATGGTTTTTATGTAGTATTTAAACTGTGTGAACTCACCAACTATTCAATTAGTTGACTTTATTTTATATATACGCTACAGGTACTTTTATTAGAGGTTGAAATGAAGAGGATACTAGAAGTTAGGTTATCTAGATAATAAATAAGAAGATGTTTGTTTTGTTCCTTTTCCCTTGTGTTTGTTCATTTGAAATAACTTGTGTACTTGATGCTTTGGAATGAATTAATGATAATATTTTCACTTAATAGTGTCACATGTGTTTTGGGAAATCTGTACGTCACACTCAGGCGTTTCCGCTTTAGCCGGGGTGTCACAGACACCCTCATTTATCACATCATGTCGTAGTAGCCAACGTCCGATTCGCATGACAATGGATTTACTGACACTCATTATTTGCTCAATGATTTGACTGTTTATACTCAAATATAACATTTTTGCTCTTTATTTATATATTATTATATTGTAATAAAAAACTGGTCATCTACTCACTCAACATGTGTTGTTGACAAAAATATCTAATTTGTATGCATTTACAAGTTATCAATTGGATTGTTTATCAAGATGAAGAACATGTAGAGATGACCTTTAGGATTAAAACTTATACTAGATTATTTTATTTTGTTTTGTAATTTCCTAGAATTGTTGTATTTGAATTTTAAATTAATTAATTAGATAATGTCATATTTAATTTGCATGATAGTACTTTGTGAGTTGTGAACCAAAGCTAACGCCCCTGCATTTCCGCCTTAGGTTAAAGATAGGTCCTTAGAAAAGTCCTAGAAACATGCTTAGGACCCCATACATGCTTATGTTTTCCACACCGACTTCTATTGGCCTTTTATTATGAGAAGCCCATGAAATGGTTCGCTTGTGCGATACATGCCCACGTGCTAGTAACATCTCATCCAGAGATGAAATGCTACAAATACCAATCTAGGTTTGCGAAGTATTTGACGTTTGGCGCATCGACTTCACGGGACCATTTCCAACATCATTTTGTTATCACTACATCCTATTCGTAGAAGATTACATATCCAAATGGGTTGAAGCCCAAGATTTACCCACTAATAATACTAGGATGTTGATCAAATTTATGAAGAAACTATTCCCTCGTTTAGGTATTCCCAAAGTACTTATAAGCGATCGAGGAGCACACTTTTGTAGTGCGCAAATGGAGAAAGTATTGGCCAGATACAGAGTGCATCATTGAATCGCTGCACCTTGTCACCCACAAACTAGTGGTCAGGTGGAAGTCACCAATCAGGGTATCAAACGAATTTTGGAGAAAACTATCAGTCATAATCAAAGAGACTGGTCGAAGAAACTAAACGAAGCTCTATGGGCTTTCCGTACTACTTACAAATCTCCTATAGACACAAAACCATTCAAATTGGTGTATGGAAAGACATGTTATCTTCCTGCCGATTTTGAACACAAAGCATATGGGGCACTTAAAACCGCCAACCTTAATCAACAATCCGTTGGGAAAAACACATTCATGTAGTTAGATTAGATAGACGAACTGAGGATGCAAGCATATGACAGTTCAAGGATCTATTAGGAAAGGAAGAAAAGACTTCATGATACACGTCTAAAAGGTGAAAAATAATTTAAAGTGGGAGACAAAGTACTTCTATATAACCCCTGCCTTAATTTATTCCTAGAAAATTGAAGTCTAGATGGTCCAGCCCATTCACGGTTAAGGAAGTTTTTGAGTACCTTGAAATACAACATTTATATTTTCTTGTTCAAGATTTGAGGTGGTAGAAATTCAAAAGTTGGATCTTTTGGTTTTATAATGCCACGTGCTAGACATTGGAAACCTTTGTCTCTACCAGCTATTGCCTCTAGAACTTCATGAAATGCTCTACTAATAGTCTCCCCAGAACGTTGAAAACGGTCCCTAGCATCCTTGTTAGATAATCCCAATGCCAATGTATACAGAAATATCCCCACCTTCTCACAAGTTGACATTCTATCACTCGACTGCAATCCATAGTTTGATTCAAGCTCTCTACATAATTTCATAAACACGTTTGGATGCATTCTAAATGCATTTACACATTGTGTTGGATTTTCATTTAAAACTTCCATTATCCAAGCCTGCCCCGTTTGTGATGATGTCATGCATGGTTCCTTGTATATATGCTTATAATAGTGTGCAACAACTATATCACTTGTATAAGTTGAATCCAACAAAAATTTATAACAATGCAGTCTGTGCTTCTTCTTGCTTGTTTCAATATTCGTAATAACCCTGGTAATAATTTCAATATGAGCTTAACATATAAACACATAACTAGCTAAAACATATACACACAAATAGCTTAACATATAAAGATGCAAATAATATTCTCAAATAAATAAAAATTAAAATAAAAAGATATCAAATAACTTCCTGTATATTCATTCCACTAAAACATCAAGGTAAAAAACAATAAATCATTCCAACAGAAATAAAATTCAAACAAATAGAGACAATATCCTCAAAGAAAACTTTAGTCGGTGAGCCTTTGCTTTCGTTGCAGCCATGCTATGTACCATCCTACTTTTGATAATAATAAATAAAAAGAAATTTCGTTTACTTAAGGGTGTGTTATTATTTAGTTAAGTTTAATAAATAATAAAGTGTAGACTTGTACAATAAAAGATGGAATAAGGGATGGTGATTGGCCTTAGGTCTATGGGCGTAAGGGTATACCCCCCATAAACCTCTCTAAAACCCTAAAACCCTCATTTCCATCTTCTAGCCTCTATACACATTCAAAAACCCATACAAACACTCTCATCCATTACGGATTTAATTTAAATCCGAACCGAGAAGGGTTTTTGTTAGATCTTCGTTATACAAACAAGTAAAACGTCCATAATCTCACGTTGAAGCTAACCTGTAGCTAAAATACGCCAAAAAGGTACATTTTATATATAAATGTTTAGTTTTTGAAGACGGTTTGCCCTAAGATTCGATACAAAGGCAAATTGGGCCGTATTAAGTATGAAAGTTATGAACATGGATGTAAACGAGGTGTTTTGGAATGAAACGGGATAAACGGGTGACGTTTGGACCGTGTTAACACAAGGAAACGATGTCGTATAGACCAAAGCTCGTTCCTTATGCGAAACGGGCAAAACAAGTCGAAAGAAAAGGCTGGAAAACGATGAAAATGTAGCCAATATATGAATCGGGTCCTTAAGAAAACTGATTCAAAGAAAATGAAATCGAATAGTGCAAGAAAATGTGATCGAATCGAATGGCCAGAAAATGTAATCGAATCGAGTGGCCTGAAAATGTAATCGAATCAAATGGCCAAAAAAATTAATCGAAAATGTAATCGAATCGAATGGACAGAAAAAATTAATCGAATCGAATGGGTGATTCGATTCGATTAAAATTTCCATTCGATTAGAATCTGCCATTCGATTAGGATTGGGAATTCGATTAGCTCGACCTCATCCAGGGGATCTGCCCCTTGGATCCTGCTAGGGGCTACTGCCCCTGGACCCCCGTAGCTAAGGGTTACACTAACATAGAATTATGATAAAATTAGAGTTAGTTAATTAACACATAAAATTATTACACAGTTAGTCGTGCAAAACTAAGGAAGGGTGTTACCATTAACTCAGAGAAGAACAAGACACATGTGAGTTTCTAGCCCCATTTCCTTGTTATGTTTTCGGGGCTGTGTGCATACTCGATGTGATTAGTTAATACACTTACCTTAAGTGGTAAGTGTATGATATGTGATTGTTTTATGAATAATGTATGAACGATATATGAAAGTTATAGAAAATATTAAGTATATGTGTGAAAATACATAAATATAAATATAAAGAAGATAATGTATGGTTGTGTGGTTGCATGGTGGTATGTCTAAAGGGTTGCAGACCCTAATAATAAATGCGAAGGTTAAAGAGTTGCAGACCTAATAATATCTGCGATGGTTACAAGATTGCAGACCCTAATAATATATGTGAAGGTTAAAGGGTTGCAGACCCTAATAATATCTGCAAAGGTTATAGGGTTGTAGACCCTAATAATATCTGCCAAGGTTATAGGGGGAAATGCTCTTTAAAATGAATACATAGTTATGTATGCAATGCACGGGCTAAAATAATGAAAGTATGAAAGAAAGAAGGAAAGAAAGAAAGAAAGTATGTATGCATGTATGAAAGAAAGGTAGACATGTTAAGTATGTAATATGTATATTGGGATACGTATATATATTGGTAAGTGAATGTATTATATGTTGTCTGATTAACTAGAACTCAATCAACGTAGATGACTTTTAGTATACACGCAGGTGAATAGGCTAAGGCAGCTCCCTTGAATGAAGACAAATAGCATTGGACTGAAGATTCTGTCATCTTTAGAAGAATGTTGTGATGTTTTGATATGAGTTTTTTAATTATGTTTAAAGACAAAAGTTTGTTATTTTGGAAAGATTTGACTGATTATGCAATATATTTTTGAAGTTTTAAATTCCGTGAAAAGTTTTAATTCACTCTAGTATTTCGAACTGTGTTTATGAATAAATCCAATGCCAAAATAAGGCACCGGGGCCTTACACGCTAACCTACTATGATCATGGCACACATTTATAAACATTTCTCTTTTCACGGGATCTTCAAATAAATCCATTGCAAAGAACCACAACTCCTTATCTTCTCTCATTAATCCGACATCTACCATCTTATTAAGCACACCTATAGCAGCTTCAATACTAAACTTAGTACTTTGACTGAGTTTGGAAGAATCTGATTCTAATAGTTCTAGAGCATGTTGTTGATTCATATTACTTTTAGTTAAATGGCCTTTAAGCATTGAAGCCCCCAATGAGTCTCTCCCTTTACATTTCATCTTAACTGGTTTATGCTTAGTGTTTGCTTTAGTAGGCTTATCAAAATTTTCTAGAGTCAACGAAGAAAGTATTTTCTAGAGTTTCCAAGTTTTCTAGATTATAAGGTGTATCATTGTGTACTTAAACAGCATCTCCATTATCACATTCTTAAACATTGTCATCCTCAATGTTCTCAACATGCACCTCACTGAATGTCGTTGGATCCATAGATGACGCCACACAATTTTCCCCACTGGCAACTGTATCTCTAGATAATCAATCCCACTCTTCTTGTAGTTGTATAGATGGTTGATTATTTTGAATTGCTAGAATTTTCCAGTTTTCCTACATAATATAACGGTAAATCATTAGTTATCATTATGACCGGTAATTAAATTTTAAATGAGTTATATTTTTGTCACCTGAATTTTTCTTCTCCACCATTCATCAGAACAACTAAGTTGCTTGGTACTTTCATTCCAAGCTAGACCAATCTCTTCATTCTTAAATGACTTCCAAAGGTTGTACTCTTTTTTCATACCGTCATATTTGTTCTTCATAGCTTTGTCAATGACGAGTTTATGATTTATAACCTTTTCAAACTCTAGCTGAAGAGATACCCATTTGAATGGGGAAGTTCGACCATGCTTCGTAATATATTTTTTTAAGAGCCGACATAATTCTAATAGCATTTCTTTTGTCAAATTTTCTCTTTTCCCTTTCTCTTTTTCGGAATCCAGGTAGTAACGTGCATACATATATACACAATTTACAAATATAAAAAATTAATTAAACTCAGCTACAAAACATATGTTGCGAATATTAAGCATGTTTAAACACAATATATCCCTAGTCTAGGTTTAAGCACAAGTTATCCTAACAGGTACTAAACATATTTTACCATAACTACATTCAATGATGAATGCATGAATATTTTCTACTGGGTTTACTATTCGGTTCAGTTCAAGTATTCGGTTCGGTTCAGTTCATAATAAACAAAACGCAATAAAATATGAGAAGATGTATTAACCTACAAATAACCCTAAAATCACAAACTTTTGTGTGTGTGAAATAGATAGCAACATGACAAAGAAAAACAAGAAAGAAACAAATGAGGAATAGATGGCTTCTACTGGGTGATATTTTGCAAAAAATATATGAGGCAATTAACTAGTTTAATAAAAGAAACAAAAAAAGAAGAAAAATCCTCCAATACAAGGAATCGACCCCGGGTTCTCAAAGTAGGAAGAAGGGATGCTTACCACTAGACAAAGGATCCACTTTGTAAATCCACCAATGACTCCATTTTCGGTTTTCAAAGAACTCTAACTCAACTAATTTTACTAACAAACGGGCCTGTATGACCTTCCCGTGTTGATATGAGCACAAAAATTCTTACGAGGCCCGTTTGACCTTTCCGTGTTGATATTAGCACAAAAATTCCAACCAGGCCCGTTTGACCTTCCTAGAATAACTAGATTTTTGGTTTTCCAAAAATCTCTAAATCAAGAAGTAGGTAAAAAGGCACATGTGCAGTATTGTGTTGATCATTTTTTTTTCAGGTCAACAACTTTCCATTTTATATTGAAACTGAATGTATATTTATTTTCATCTTTGTTTTTTTTGGAACCACCTTTTCATATCAGGCTTAACACTCATGATTGTCAAACGGGCCAAAGTCTGAATATGTTATTTTTGTTAGGGAAACAAGTTTAGTTGGGTCCCAAACCCAAAAAGGTACCCACAAAAACGAACTCGACACTATATTTAAATAAATCACCATATTTCTTTTCTTAATTAAATTCGGTACCAAGTCGGTACTATACCGAAAAATAGGTACTGCATCAAACCGAATTTTAAGAAAAAAAACAACCATGAAACCAAACTAATGAACGGTCTGGCGGTTTCATGGTTTCACACCGAACCGTGAACACCCCTAACTTCAATAATTCATTTCTTAATCACATTTTCTATATAGAAGTAAACTACAGATCATGTGTTAGGCATGAATTGTTAGAAAAGGGATAAAAAGGATGATGATGCTTTAACTGTGTTAGAACAACAAGCTAGTGCTATTAATCAAGCTCACATGCACCCCATTAAATCAAGTCATATTTTCAGCTATCTTTGTTGGGCCGAGTTTAAAACCTTGTTTAAAAAATCAATTAGCTGTAGATTACAATAAGAGACCCATTTGTAGATGGCCCCGTTTCGATTTTAAAAATATCATCTAACCGGTTCGTCGGTCCGGGTCGTACCCATTGCACATCCCTACTACCATAACAAATTTCCAGTAAACCAACAGGAACCTTTTTCCTGTCTCAAAAAGCTTTCCAAATGTTTTAAGAATAGTCACAAAAATTAAAGAACATTATGTGTTTTGAACAAAACCAATAGATCATGAAAGATACATAAAGTTGGTTATAAAACAGTAATTATAAAACAAGATAGCTATTGGAATAGTGTTCCTATCATTGATGTTGGATGATATTTCTTTCTAGATGGTAACTTTTAAAATAGAAAAACAAAATTCAACAATAATATTGTGTATTCCACAAGTAATACATATCCACAAGTCAATGTATCTTATGAAGAACATAAATGTTAACTATGGTTCACATTAGTCACACATAAATCCACAAAATTAATCACACAAATAATACTAATCACACACTAATGCTAATAATTAATCACACATCACAGTAATTTGCATTTGCTTCCCACCCCACCTCCAACTTAATTATCAAATAAACCATAAATTAGAAACATGCAACAATCAAAGAACAGAATTGGAACATTTACGTCGAAAGCACATAACAAAATCACGTATACACATCGATATTCATGTGCCCTAATGGTAACCGTGTTAATTGAACAAGAGAGTAGATAAGCAAGCATGATTAGAAATTACCTGAGATTACTAGAAGTCTATGGATGATTGTGGTGGTTGTTAACGTGCAAAGTTTTCATGGAAGAAAGGTTATTTAGGTAATTATAACCCTAAAATTTGTAGCTTATTTAAACGGTAGTATCAGGAGCGTTTCAATTTGGAGCTTTTTCTCCAAACCTAAAAGCTCAAAGCTACTCTAACCAAACAAGACTATTTATTAAATAGAAGTTTTTTCTTAAAAGCTAGTAGCTAAAAGCTCCAAAAAGCTCTTTGCCAAACATACTCATTATCTTAATAGATCACTCTCATTGGCAACCCAATGATGTCTTGGGTTGCCGCATGGCATTAAAGAAAATTAAATATTAATTTTTTGTAGTTGATTATCATCAAACTAGTTCACCAAAACAAACTAGTTTGCAAACATTTTTTTATGTCATGTGTCATGCAATAACTAGTTCACCAAAACAAACTAATTTGATATTGTTTAATAACTTAAATGGTTAGCTTTAAAAACAAAATCTAAGAACACGGTCGTGTTTTTTAAGCACTTCGATATAAATTTGATTAAAAACGAGGTTCTTTCAGGAGAAATATGTATTTTTTTCTTATTAGTTTTTCGATATAATATTATTGTTTCGTAAACTTATTAGTTAAAGTTTTATTCATAGGAAAATTGGTTTTAAATAATCTCAACTATACCTCATTGGCAGATATCAGTCCCAACTAAGCACTTGGCTGGTGGCGGTTCAAACTAAAGATGTATCTGTTTGTAGCAGTCCGCAACTAACGGATAGTTAACTCCGTTAGTCGGACGCTTACATGGCACACCTAGTTATCCAAATAGTGCTTATGTGGCGGCTTACGTGGCATAGTTATGATTTTATTACTCTCTCTCCCTCCCTCCCTCCCTCCCGTAAAACAGTCACCGCCATCAATTCTTTCTCAAACCTGCAACTTCTTTATCAAACTCATCTTCCATGGCCTTCTAATTATCCACACTAAATTTATCCCCAAAATCAAGCACACCAGAATCGTCCCGAAAACGAGTCATCTGCTTCCGTTCAACCCGGAACACGCCGGTAATAAATTTTCAAATCTATAGGATCTGATTTTCGATTTATCTCAAAAACCGATTCTATAAACGATTGAACAATGAGCATTATGCTGATAATCTCTCGAACTTGAAGTTGAAACCCTAGGAAGAACGGCGACACAGTGGTGATGAGTAACTAAAATCGACTATAAATCTGGTTATCTGTAGATATGCGACAGTGCGACACCGATCTACTGTTGAACCATAGTGGCTTCATCGTCGTTGGGTCGGATGCAGATTAGGGCTTTAGGTGATGGCTCGTCGGAGAAGGTGAGGGTATCTCGCCATGGAAGGAAGTGATGGCGGTGGCAGTATTGGACCGAAAATAAAGGGGATATAGGAGGGAGTTGGGTTGCAAGAGATGGTGGGTTGTGGTGGAGGTGGGTAGTGACCAACAATGGTAACTATGGTGGAGGTGGGTGGCAGCTGGCAAAGATGGTTGGCTGTGGTGGTGATAGTTTAGAGAAATGCCCCAAAAATGAAGATGAGCTACTATTATTGCAAAAGATTAAAAAGAAATTAGATTATGATATTATTATTATTATTATTATTATTATTATTATTTTGCCAATTGCCACACAAGCCGCCACATAAGCAATATCTGGACACCTAGATGTGCCATGTAAGCATCGAACTAACGGAGTTAACTATCCGTTAGTCGCGGACTGTTACAAACAAATACATCTTTAGTTTGGAGCGCCACTAGTCAAGTGCTTAGTTGGGACTGTTATTTGCTAGTGAGGTATAGTTGAGATTATTTAAAACCAATTTTTCTTATTTTTATTATATATTAATCATAAATTATATCTATATAACAAAAAGGTTGGTTGAGGTTGGGTTGTGAATGAGAGTGAAAATTTATATTAGGTTGGGTTGTGTCTATTTATGAGAGGGAAATTAGTTTTTTTTATTAAAATATTGAATTTGATTGGGTTGCCAATAGGAATGGTCATATAAGTTAGCCCCTTTTGTTTTCTAAGTTACAGAATATTAGTTTTTTACCAACTTATAAAGTATATGTGTTGTGAATAAAATACATATTTTATCAAATAATTTGGAAGCATAGTAAACTGCTCTAGATATATTTTTCTATAAAATCGTTGAAAGAAGCGTTGTTTGTTTGAGGACACTTTATGTATTTATTAATAAATAAATTGAATTTTTTTAGCTAACGGTTATATATTGATAAACAAAACACGGTCGTTATGATTAACTTTTATTATATATAAACAAATAGGCTATTAAATACCAAGTGTTACGAACTCTGAGGGAACACCAACTACCAAACTAAAGCCACGTTAATAATTATACGTTTAATATCATTTACTTTCCGTGCAAAGATTATTTTTATTGGTTTTGTTGCTCTTCAAATAAGATGTCGCGAAGGACTCGGCCTTATTACATGTGCATTAGCATGGTTAATTCTTGGTCCTATACTAGGTGAGTAATCACATCCCCTTTATCATATTTTTGTTTTGGAGGCATTATGCGTATTAAAAATTATAATTATACTATTATACTCAAAAAAATTCAATTATTTGTGTGGTTGTGATATTATTCGGTTAAATTTTTTATTGCTATATGAATTATGTGTTTACTACTTTTATGGTTGGTTGGTATCACATCCTCATCATCATAGTATGATCATACGCTGTTCGAGTAGACATGTCCGAATCTAGTGGTGTGTTCAAAAAGACACAATTGTTTACTTTTACTTGTTAGTTGCGAATTCGTCCGAGTAGACATGTTCGTAATCTACTGACATGATCGAAAAGACACATCTATTTGTTTATATTAATTGATGTTGTTCACATATGCAAGGAATTGTTTATTTCTCAATGTTAGTGCATGTTTTGGCGTCTCAGTCTTTGTATATTTATGTAATTGGTTTATTACTAATGTAAGGGCATTTTGGTAATTATATGTATGCCATTCGTTAATGTATAAGGGTCATTCGTTATGTTATGTATAAAGAATGAGCCCATTCATATTGTTAAGCCATTATTTAAGCATGCTTAACGAATGAGGATTAACGAATAAGTCATTTGTTGTATCTTATAGTATTGATAGGGAATGATGACGAATGGTCCCCATTCACTATGAGATGTATAACGAATGGTCGTCATCTAAATATAGATGTACCCTGTTTAAGATATTTAGGGGTTGAGTTATTATTATTTAAATATCTAGTTACTCTGCCCAATTCTCCACTCACACACAAGTAGAAAAGTAGATCGAATCACCAGATCTTATCAAGAACTAGATCTATAATGTACACGTATTGAATATCATAGCAATCGTACGACAGTGGTTTCTCAGGTGGTATCAGAGCCACTGTTTGATTGTTTAGGTGATTTAGATCTTAACTAATAGAAATTGACGGTTAATTTAGTGTTAATTGTATTAGTTAGGATTCTGAAACTATACGGTTTTAGTTTGAATCAATTACAAAGTGATTCATTATAATTTGATATCAATTAAACAGTTCGTAATTAGTTCCTAGAGATTCATTTAAGTTTAATTGTATTGAATCGGATAAATTCATTGGAATTGATAGTTTGATGGTCCTTGGCGGGAACAGAGTTGTACGTAAGTTATTTTGTGTGAATTTGGACTGGTTTGGAGTGAAATAGGATGTTTGGATTGGTTTGGGAATGTTTGGAATAAGTAGACGAGTGTTTTGATAGGCTATTTTTGGATTTTGGTTAAGTATTGGACGAGTAATTCACGTTTGATTGTGGTTTGAATCTATATTTGAATTTGGAAATCTATGAAGGTTTGAAGATTTGAAGACTCATTCGTTACATATGAATGCACATTTGTTATGTGTAACTGACCATTCGTATGAACAATAGTAACTGCTTTGTGACATGTGTCATTATTTTACAACAGATCGTTCTCTACAACTGTTCATTCATTACAACTATAGTTCTTCATTCATTACACAAACTTCATTCCTTACCATTCGTCTGATCATTCTCTACAGTTGTTAATTCATTACAACTACAGTTCTTCATTCATTACACAAACTTCATTCCTTACCATTCGTCTAATCATTCTCTATAGTTGTTCATTCATTACAACTACAGTTCTTCATTCATTACACAAACTTCATTCCTTACCATTCGTCTGATCATTCGTCTAGCCATTCGTATTATCATTCGTTACTGATCATTCGTTATCTATCATTAATTACTTGGTCATTCGTGTGAACAATATAATCATAATGTATCATTCGTGAAGACATTTAGCCCATTCGTTACCATACATTCATTCGTTACCAAACAAACTTCCATTCGTTACCAATACAGGAACCTTATTCTTTATAGATATTTAACATTCGTTACGAATTTTACAAGTTTAACCCATAACTTTTCAAACTTGACAGTTTAAATCTCACACTTTTTGAAAATGACTAACTTTTACGTGTTAGCCTCACATGACATAATTATTCAACAAATGCCTCATATGAATGCTGAATTTGGTTCACACTCGAAAAGTCCAAGGCTTATGAAATTAAGTGATTTTATCAAATAGGAGCCAAGGTTTAGGGGTCATTTAGGATTCGTACATCCTGATTGTGCATGAAGCCTTGATAACGTAAACAACCCTCCTATGATTAGTGATCCGAGTACCAATTATGTGGAAAAACCATTTGACACTTATTCTCAAGACGTGAAGAAAGCCTTGGAGGTTGAAACTAATGATTATTCGACATTGACTATGGCTTTTGTAAGACCCCAAAATCCGGGAGCCCTACAGTTGGAAATCATTCCAAACATATTCAAAAATAAAGGTTAAACTTATTTCATAAAATTAAAAATTTCAATACAGAGTATTCTTGTAACGGAAAATTTACAAAACATCAACATATTATCCTTAAAACATAAAATGTAATTTAAAACTTTCAAAAATGTTAACATCACGGAAAACATCGACTAGAACTGCCTCGGGACCTCGGGTAGTCTTGTGCACCTCCAAGCAGTAATCCCATCCACATTCAACCTGCAAAACATTCTAACATACACGCAAAGTCAGCTTGAGCTGAGTGAGTTCATGTTTTTATCATCAAAATATTTAAAGACCAACTAAGGTGTTTAACATACGACTTCCATAATGATATATAAATAACATCATAATAATACATAAATAACATCAATAAAGTAAATAAATAAATTTTCCCCAGTCAAGCGCGTACACGGGTCACATCCCATCAAGTCCAAAACACAAAGTTAAGGACCCGAATAAACTTCACCCCAAGGTCAGATAAACTGTTAGGGGATTTTACATAAGTTCGCCCAAAGGACAGTACTTCCTGTCCTGGAACTCTTCACCTTAACTCTCAGCCGGGAACTTAAGGAATTTTATACATCGCTTCGACCCGGTCACGGCTTAACAAAAAACATACATGTGGTGGCAACACACACACATACACATAACATAGATATCAAACTTACAAACTTCCAAGCATATATAGTAAAAATAACATAAACTATGCAATATCATTAAAATGCTTCAAAAGGGTAAAAACGTTATAAAACGTGTATGCTAGCCCAAAACGTAAAACATTTAAAAAGGGGCATCATGAAACTCAACTGATGATTGTAATCTCAAATACCATAGCTAAAGAACCTCTAACCTCAGCCATGTCAAAAACCTGTCAAGTTATAACACGTGACATCACTAATTAGACCGCTAACGACTAGCTAACTCTACGAGTTTTTCCGACTCGATTAAACCGACCCGACACCTCATACACTACCAAAACATCCACATCAGACGCTAAACCTTTACTTTCACAATATTATCTTCTCACAACAGAATTGGGGCAAAGGTTCACCAACTACACCCGATAACCCTTGAAATTGACAAATTCGCGCGTTAACGAGCCGCTTAACCATCGACCAACCAAACCAGCCCTATTTTGGTAACAAATTGGTATAATCATAGCATACCCATCAATATTTAACCAACAAAGATGGTGGGGTTTGCAATATCATTGTTTTCCACATTATCTTATAATTAACCGATTTTACGCGCCCTTACGAACCAATTAAGGAATCACCAACCAAATCAGCCCCTATAACAAAAAAAAATAATTTTTCTTACTGCCCTTACACTAACATAAGATACCACAAACTGATCGGGTTGGCAATTCCTTCAAATAACACCCCAATTGCAAGAATTACGATTTTAAACCCGAAAAAACCCTAATTTCCAACTGAACTCCTTGCTCCCAAAGTTAATTAAAATGACTTATAAGAAGTACCTTTAGGCCGTTGGACAAATAAATGAATCCGGAAATTCATTACATACTCCATAACACGCGACATACGGTTTACGAGAATTTAGGGATGTTACAAGTCTACCCCCTTACAATGGGATTCGTCCCCGAATCCTAGTACATCATAAACGATATAGTGCGCATCCTCTTCACATTCCTAGAATTCCCTAGTGTCCTCAAAACCCTCCCTAACATCAAATGCCTCGACATTCGGCTTCTTTGTAGTCAAAGCAGGATTATCAATTCAAACCGATCACCCTTAACGCCAGGGCAAAAATCAATCCTCGATTCATAATAGATGTCTGCTATCATCACTACCGAAAGGTAAGTACTCATTTTTGTTGTCCACAACTCTAAGAACATTCATCGATGAAACTTTAACATACCTCTTAACTCCCTCATTCTCGGGGGCAACCAAGTTTAAAACACCAACGACCACATGAGTAAACTTTAATCCGGTATTCCCTATGAGGCAAATGACCCGCCTCCAATGGCAAGAACTCCTCCACCATCTTGTCCATTTCATGTGTGGTATGAGATTTCTCAATAACCAGTTTCCTTATTTCCTCCCAAGCCCTTCTCTTAACATCCACATGTCCTCCAGTTAGAACAAGATTATCCCGCCAACACAATGCTTCTAAACGAAAATACGTGGTTGCATACTTCACCATACCATCCTCCCGAAACCTACTAATATCCTCTAAACCATTTCCATTAGCGCTCCCGCTGAAAATTTGACAAGGACATCTTGTGGACCCGAAGAAGAGGGTCACACTCCTTAAATCACCATATGGGCACGCTACGAGCATCAACTTTGCCAACAAAACCTTTATCCTCAACATGTCAAGATAAATTCACCAAAGGCTTATCCCATGTCCTCCTCCCTATCTGACCTCCTTACTTGTATTCTCATGTTTCGACACCTTCGCAACCTCAGCAAACTATTCAGGCATTATACTTCGCACAACCCGATAACCCTTATCCATAACGGCGTATACAAAACGAACTTACTCCTCAGGATTATCATTAACTAACACAGGTGAATCCTCCATACAATTCAATTCCGTTATGGTTAACCACCACCACGGATCCTGATATGACCTCCTCCAACTAACTCTTACTAGTCATACCTTACTTCTACGAAGATAGAATCTTCACGTAATCGGTCACAGGTCGTATTTAGCACATGGAATATAATCGTAAACTGCTAATAACGTTGATAAGTGTTATTAATCGTTTACTTTACATGTCTGTTCTAAATACTTCTTATTTATGACTGCATTAATATTCTATCTATCACATCGACCGTTAAGAAAGAAAACGTCATAACATACATTGAATTGGAGTGCAGCTACCCGCGGTTGGCAATTCAAGTCCCTCTCGTAATTATTCGAGTCCAAGCACCGAAAGATGCCCGGATCGCTCGAACGTTGGCTCTGATACCAACTTGTAAGACCCCCAAAATCCGGGAGTCCTACAGCTGGTACTTCCTTATCAGTTGTTTTACGCAAATTAAAGCTCACTATTGATTCAAACATATCAGGAAGTATGCAAAAGCATACTGCGAATTATTCATTTATTTGCCTATGTTGAAGTGAACCTAGTCATCCTCTTCCCTGAGAGTGAGTTTTCCGGTGCAAACGTCTATGAGTACTCCACCGGTAGCTATGAATGGTCTTCCTAAAATAAGGAGTACAAAATTGTCTTCTTCCATGTCTAGAATAACGAAGTCGACTTGGAAGACAAATTTGTCAATTTTGAGTAACATGTTTTCAACTATGCCTCTTAGGTATTTCACTGATGTGACAATCGTTAATTTCAGGTTAACTCCGTTAACTCAACTCCATCAATTCAAACTTAAGATCATTGAATCTGTAACGCACACCTCATTACATTTAAACTAGGGTTTAAATGACGCTTGACACTTACTACATGTGTAGTCTTTCGGGAATTGCACCGAAACGCAAACGAGTTGACGCAAACAATTGGTGAATAAACGAAAAACGTCAAAACAATAATTATGTGATAATTATGTGTTAGACATATGTGTTACTTGATTATATTATGTATGATACTAAACAAGAAACAAAAGCTAGTTAAAATAAGCTAGAAAAGTGCAAATTAGAAGTTGAGGGACCTAGATGTAACATGTTATTATAAATAATAATATAAACCTAAACCCTAACACTCCCTCTCCCTCCCTCTAGACCGATCGGCCCCCCTCCCCCTTGTTCTTGGCTGCCGTCAATCACACACACACATATACACAAGATCTTTCAAGTTTAATCGAAGATTAAGGTGCTAGGAAGGTATAAACAACTATCCTATGTATTTTACATGCTTAATTTTGAGTTTGAAGGGGTTAATTATAAACCCTAAAATCTGGAAATTTCATATATTGTGTTCATATGATCTTTGTTTGATTTGATGATGTATTGATGATGATTTGATAACTAGAATTGATATTGTTACATGTTAATCGTTGTGTCTTGATTTTGAGATCAAATAAAACCCTAACCATGTATGTATGGTGTAATTGATGTGCATGGATAGTGATTATGGTGTCTAGAGTGTTATATGAACGGATTATAGTCTATAGATGGTTAATATGTTGAGTTTTGTTGCAAACAGTTTCTGGACAGATTGTGTTGTTGATGTTCAATTGACTGTATCCGGGTGTAAATGTGAAAATTGGTTGAGATTATTGATACTACAATAAACTAGGTTGAGTCTAGTTTCTAAAGAATATAAATTTGCAATTTTTGGAGTGTAAAAGTTAACTTTTATGATTTTACAAAAACGTTGTGCAAAGCTGAGTTGTTAGACCTGCTGTTAGGTTGTTTTGTAAATGTTATATCTCATGAACTACAAGACCAATTGGGTTGGTTCCACTTCTGGAAGTTGACTTATTGAGTTAGGAACCTAACCCAAGTGGTATTGCATTTGTTGGATTTTTCATTTAACGGGAATTTTAAATAAAATTCTGTTGCGCATGAATTTGACTGTTATGAGTTTGCTGTAATGTTTTGATCATTGTGAGAAATATATGTGGAATAAAAATACAATAAAATATGTTCTGGAAACCTAACACATGTGTTCTCTTGTGGTTATTTTTGATGAATTAATTGATGAGTTGTGATCTGTGAATTAGAGTAATCTTTACTAGTAGAATTCTGTCTTGGTAAAGTTAGCTGCTGAACTTGGTGAAAATACATGAAAAGTGCTAATTGCTAGTTAATTGTTATGTTTTGACCAAATTGCCCTTGAGGGGAATAGTTGCTAAATATGTACACTATAAGTACTTGACACGTAGATAGTCATTCACAACATGTAACGTATCACAAATGTACTTGTTAAAGTCACACACGATTCACAAACGAAACACGAAACGTAATATTTGCATAGGTATTACGTGCCGGGTCTAGAGACTCGTTAATAGCTTGAATACTTAGAAAATCTCTTTGTTGTTTTAGAACGCTAGATAGAGTTTTCTGTGACGCGCATCACTTGGTGAACTATTTTTGGGAAATTCTTCGCAAACAGTGAGTTTCACTTACCCCTTTAAACTGTTTTAAACACTTTTTACTTGGGGGAGATAACATACTCCGATAAACGCATTTAAGATTTTGTTAGTAAATTATATCACTTGTAAAGGCTAAGTGGCAAACGAAACATTTGAAGTCCTACACATCGAACCGGTTAATATTTGGAATAGCGATATGACAAACTGAAAATTTTTCTTACTTTTTCAGACACTCATCACGACTTGACTCAAATTTTCGGGACGAAAATTCTTCAACATGGGAATGATGTGACAATCGTCAATTTTAGGTTAACTCCGTTAACTCAACTCCGTCAATTCAAACTTAAGATCACTAAATCTATGACGCACACTTCATTACATTTAAACTAGAGTTTAAATGACGCTTAACACTTACTACATGTGTAGTCTTTCGGGAATGGCACCGAAACGCAAACGAGTTGACGCAAACGATTGACGAATAAACAAAAAATAACGTCAAAACAGTAATTATGTGATAATTATGTGTTAGACTTATGTGTTATGTGATAACATGGTTATAAACGTTAACTCAAGATGTAAACTAGTTAGTTAAGTTAGAAAAACAACAATTGATAGTGGAGGGACTTGAGTGTAACTTAGTATTCTATAAATATATCATTAACAACTAAACCCTAACTCTTATTTCTTTCTCCCTACTTCCGATCGGCCTCCTTCCCCTTTGCTCCCTTGGCTGCCGTCCACTATACACACACATAACACCAAGAAATCAAGCCTTTGATTGAAGAACTAGGTGCTAGGAAGGTATAATTGATTATCCTATACATCCTTGTTACTTGATTTTGATGTTTAATGGGTTAATTGAAAACCCTAGCTGCCGATTTTTCATGTATGTATGAAGTTAATATGTTTGTTGTTGATTGATGATGATTTGATAACTAGATTGAATATTGTTGCATGTTGATTGTTGTGTCTTTGATTTGAGTTCAAACAAAAACCCTAATCATGTATGTAATGGGTAATTGATGTGCATGGATGGTGTTTATGGAGTCTAGAGTGTTATATGAATGCATGATAGTTCATAGGTTGTTAATATATTGAGTTTGGATGCAAACAGTTTCTGGACAGAATATGTATATGATGTTTAAGTGACTGTAACGAATTGTAAACGTGAAAATTGGTTGAGATTATTGGTACTACACTAAACTAGGTTGAGTCTAGTTTCTATAAAGTATAAACTTGTAATTTTTGGACAAGTAGAAGTTAACTTTTATGATTTTACAAAAACGTTGTGCAAAGCTGAGCTGTTAGACCTGCTGTTAGGTTGTGTTGTAAATGTTATATCTCATGAACTACGAGACCAATTGGGTTGGTTCCACTTCTGGAAGTTGACTTATTGAGTTAGGAACCTAACTCAAGTGGTCTTGTATTTATTGGATTTTTCTTTTAACAGAATTGTAAATAACATTCTGTTGCGCATGAATTTGACTGTTAAGAGTTTGCTGTAATGATTTGATGATTGTGAGAAAAATATGTGGAATAAAAATATATTAAAATATGTTCTGGAAACCTAAGACATATGTGCTTCTGTGATGATTTTTGGTAAATTAATTGAGATGCTATGATCAGTGAAATAATACAATCTTTCTTGTAGGATTTCTGTCTCGGTGAAACTAGCTGCTGAGTTGTGTAAAAATGCATGAAACATGATACTTGCTATATAATTGTTATGTTTTGACCAAAATACCTTTGCGGGGAATAATTGCTAATTGATTGCCATGATTTGACCAAATTGCCCTCGTGGGGAATAATGGCTAGTTAATTGTTATTTGTTGACCAAAATGCCCTTACGGGGAATAATTGATAGTGAGGTACTTTATGAATATATGACACGTATATGATTGCTTACACATGTAATGTGTCACAAATACGCTGGTTAAAGTCACACACGATTCACAAACGAAACACGAAACATGTTATGTGCATAGGTATTATGTGCCGGGTCTAGAGACTCGATAATATTCCGACACTTAGAAAAATCTCTTTATTGTTTTAGAACGCTAGAGAGAGTTTTTCGGTGACGCGCATCTTGGTGATTTAATTTGGGAAATTATTCGCAAACAGTGAGTTTCACTTTCCCCTCTTTAAACTGTTTTCAAACGCTTTTCACTTGGGGGAGATAACATACTCCATAACGCATTTAAGATTTTGTTATAAATTATATATCACTTGTAAAGGCTAAGTGGCAAACGAAACATTTGAAGTCCTACACGTCAAACCGGTTAATATTTAGAATAGCGAGCCACTATTGAGTAGTACTACTGGGTTTGACAAACCCCACCCAACGCTAAACTCGACTGGAGGTCGAGCGGGTGTAATTTTGGCTAACACGTACCATGGTCTGGAGGACCTGGTGACAAGGCACTTAATAAAAGAGTCAGCTTCGGTGTCGAACACTTAGTAATACTTGTTGTATAGACTAGCTACCTATCGATATATAATTGACATAACACTATCTGTAACGCAAAACGCTGTAACGCAAAACGCTGTAACGCAAAACGCTGTAACGCAAAACGCTGAACGCAAACGCTAAACAATTTATTTTTATATAACTTGTGAACTCACCAACCTTGTGTTGACACTTTTAGTATGTTATTCTCAAGTAGCCGAGGCGGGCGCGCGGTTTAGGAACATGCATTGCTTGACACATTCTAATTATGCAAAACTTATTTTTAACGGTTATCATTGGTTTTAAGTCGTCCTGCGTGACGCAACTTTTGATTAAAGGTTTTTACGCTTCCGCATTTATTTACTCGTAAACGTTTTCATGGTTTTGAAACTTTATTTTATGGTTTGATTATAACTGATGATTCCGATCCTGTTAGTTCACACCCTCTGACGGTAAAACTCCGTTAGTGGATTTTTAGGGTGTGACAAGCGAGTCACTGTTGAGTATTACTACTGGGTTTGACAAACCCCACCCAACACTAAACTCGACTGGAGGTCGAGCGGGTGTAATTTTGGCTAACACGTACCATGGTCTGGATGACCTGGTGACAAGGCACTTGATAAACAGTCAGCTTCGGTGTCGAACACTTAGTAATACTTGTTGTATAGGCTAGCTACCTATCGATATATAATTGATTTAACACTATCTGGAAACGCAAAACGCTAAACGCAAAACGCTGAACGCAAACGCTAAACGCTGAACGCAAACGCTAAACGCTTTATTTTATTTAAACTTGTGAACTCACCAACCTTGTGTTGACACTTTTAGTTTGTTATTCTCAGGTAGCCGAGGTGGGCGCGCGGTATAGGATCATGCATGGTTTTTGAACATTCTGATATGCAAACATGTTTTAACTATTATTACTTGGGTTTTTAAGTAGTCCTGCGTGACGCAACTTTTGTCTTTTGGTTTTTACGCTTCCGCACTTAATTTCATTTAAACGTTTTATGGTTTGATTATAACTAATGATTCCGATCCTGTTAGTTCACACCCTCTGACGGTAAAACTCCGTTAGTGGAATTTGAGGGTGTGACAGATTGGTATCAGAGCCATTAGTAATAGCGAACTAGAAATTGCATGCATACTAGACTATAACCGCGACGACCCATTAGTTATAATGATACGCACTGCATACATTTGTGTAGCCTTTGTTATCTTATCTCTTTACCCCTTTCACTCATACGCGCGCATACACGGCTTACCTGTAGGAATGTCGACACCGTCATCATCATCATCATCCGATCCGATGACTCATGCTCACGGGAAAGAACCGCAGATACCTACCGCATCGCCACCCCGAGTAGTTCCGGAACTCGAAGACTCCGCACCGAAGAGGTATCGCTTATCCGGAGGCATGTACGAAAACGAAGTTAGCTGGGATTGGTATCCTAATATGATCAGACGTATGGTCTATCGCGAACAAGTTCCCCCGCTACCCCAACCGAACCATCCTGCTTATCCCAACACCTTACCACCCATAACCGAACCTGTTGAGCGTGTGCTCGCAGCTGTTGTTTCTTGTTTGGAGCGTGATGTTGGTTACATGCGCTATACGAGAGTGAACGTTTCCGGACTGTTAAAAGATGGAACCGAAACTAAAGAGGAAATTTCCCGCATGACAGTAGAAATGAAGGAAATGCAAGAGGCTAGTGATCAACAGATGAAGATTATGAGAAAGATGCAAGCCGAGATGATAGACTTGCAAGAGCAACTCCAAGTAGCAAGGACCCGAACCGAGATAGCTTTAGAGCGCTGCGATGTCTTACAAATGCAAATTGCTCAAAACGCAGCCGAACCCGAGGCAGAGCCTGAGGCAGAACCTGAGGCAGAGCCTGAAGAGGAACCCGAAAAAGATCCCGAAGAGGAGCCTGAGGAGGATCCCGAGGAAGATCCCGAGGAGGAACCTGAAGAAGAACCGGAGGAAGAACCGGCAGAGGAGGAGGCACACTCAGAGGTGTCCTCAGACGATGACATCTAAGGATGATAACACCTAGATGGAGGGGTTGTCTCCATCCAAACTATTATTTTTCTATGATTTTAAGGATTGGTTTTAAATACTTTGTAGTGAATACAATGGTTTTAATCATGAATTATTATTTGGATTAATATATGGTTGTGATGTGATGTTTGTTCCTTTTATTTCTTTCTTACCTATCTTTTATTACATGTATGGTGTGTTTCATATGAAAGAAAAATTCATGTTTAACATTTTATGCTGTGATTCTAGGAAATGGCAGGAAGAAACGCTGGACACGGACGTGGTAACATCAACCTGACTGCAGCAGAACTCCAAACTCTGCTGAATGACCACGAAGCGGCCGCTCTAGCCGCACATGTACAGAACCAAGCTGGAGGTCCAATTGGAACGTGTACCTTCAAGAATTACCTTGACTGCAAGCCCAATACGTTTAAGGGCACCGAGGGAGCTATAGGCTTCCTGCTTTGGGCTGAGAAGGCCGAGTCGGCATTTGAGATGTGTAATTGTCCCCCTGCCAGTAGGGTCAAATTTGCTGCTGGAACACTTGAAGATTCTGCCCTCACATGCTGGAATTCAAACGTGCAGATCCTTGGATTGGAACTGGCTAACGCGATGAACTGGGAGGAGTTCAAAAACATGATGCGGGAAGAGTACTGTCCTAGGGAGGAGATTGCAAAGTTGGAATCTGAGTTTTGGTCATTGAAGATGGTGAGTTCAGAAATCGAAGCCTACACCACCCGTTCTCACGAGTTGGCTGTGATGTGTCCACGGATGGTAGACCCGCCGAGTAAGAGGATTAAAATGTATATTGATGGGTTAGCACCGCAAATTTAGGTCATGGTGACGTCTTCCAGACCAGCCACGATTCAACAAGCGATCCGGTTGGCTCACAAACTGGCGGATCAAGCAGTGACCCAAGGTGCGCTACCACCTAGGGGTTCAACCACTAAAGCCCGTGACAACACGAGTGCTGACAACAACAGCAACAACAACCCGAGCAGCGGAAAGAGAAAGTTTGACAACACCAGATCCTCATCCTCGAACCCCCCACAGCAGCAACACTACCGAAAGCCCGAATTCACCCGGAGCTTCAACAATCAGGGTCACAATAACAATAACAACGGTAGCGGGCAGGGTTCGAGCGGCTATGCTGGGAAGTTCCCGTAGTGCAACAGGTGTAACTATCATCATGCTGGCCCGTGTGACCGTGTCAAGTGTCTGAGATGCGGAAAGATGGGCCACCAGGCAAAGGAATGTAGAGGAGACCATGCGGCAAAGGGTGCTCCTAAACCACCTATGACGACGAAGGGATGTTTCGAATGTGGGCAGGAAGGTCATTTCAGGAAAGATTGTCCCAAGCTGAAACAGAACGACAACAATGGAGGTAGTGGAAGTGGCAGTGGTGGTGGAAACAATGGTAAAGGAAGAGCTTTTGTTATTGGGTCGGGTCAAGCCCGCAATGATCCGTACGTGGTGACTGGTAAGATCCCTGTGAACGATTGTTTTGCTTCTGTATTGTTTGACACTGGAGCTGATAGGAGTTTTGTGTCGAAAGCCTTTAGTCAACTCTTAGACCTAACTCCAACCCCGTTAGATGCTAAGTTTCCTGTTGAATTAGCTGACGGTAAGACTATAGTAACGACTCATGTACTTGCGGGATGTAAGTTAAAACTGGCAGGTCATGTCTTTGATATCGACCTTATTCCTTTTACGCTTAGTAGTTTCGATGTCGTGGTCGGCATGGACTGGTTATCCGAGAACCGAGCGGAGATTATATGTCACGACAAGATACTCCACATTACTACCCCTTCCGGAGAGATCATTTCGATCCGGGGCGAGAGAAACAGCATGACCACCAGTGTCATTACCCTCATGAAGGCGCAGAAGTATCTACGAAAGGGTCATCCGGCAATTTTGGCGCAGATTGTTGAGAAACCCGCGAAAGAGAAGCGAATTGAAGATATACCGATTGTGCGAGATTTTTCGGAAGTTTTCCCGGAGGATTTGCATGGACTCCCTCCTATAAGACAAGTCGAATTCCAAATCGAGTTGACCCCCGGTGCAGCACCCATAGCACAAGCTCCGTATCGGCTCGCACCGGCGGAGCTTCAGGAGCTGTCCACTCAGTTACAAGATTTGTTGGATAAGGGTTTTATCCGACCTAGCTCATCGCCATGGGGAGCCCCTGTCTTGTTTGTCCGAAAGAAGGACGGGACTTTCCTCATGTGCATCGACTACTGGGAGTTGAACAAGGTGACGGTCAAGAACCGTTATCCTTTACCCTGAATTGATGATCTGTTTGACCAACTCCAAGGATCGAATTATTACTCGAAGATCGATCTGCGATCTGGTTACCATCAACTAAGAGTGCGCGAAGAAGATATTTCAAAGACGGCTTTCAGAACACGGTATGGTCACTACGAGTTTTCGGTTATACCTTTTGGACTAACCAACGCAACAGCCGTATTTATGGATCTCATGAATCGAGTATGCAAGGCGTACCTCGACAAGTTTGTGATTGTGTTTATTGACGATATCCTGGTCTACTCCAAGGACAAGGCTGACCATGAGGAACACTTAAGGGTAATTCTGGAATTATTGAAGAAGGAACAACTGTACGCAAAACTCTCGAAATGCGAATTTTGGCTTCGCGAGGTTCACTTTTTAGGACATGTGATCAACGAGAATGGTATCTATGTCGATCCCAGTAAGATAGATGCCATCAAAAACTGGGAAGCACCTAAGACCCCGACTGAGGTGCGACAATTCCTAGGACTGGCCGGCTACTACCGGCGTTTCATTGAAGGATTTTCAAAGATTGCCCAACCCCTCACCGCTTTGACTCACAAGGGTACTAAGTACAATTGGGGTGATGCACAAGAATCCGCTTTTCAACTGTTGAAAACCAAACTCTGTAGCGCCTCTATTCTAGCCCTACCCGAGGGAACGGAGAATTTTGAGGTACACTGTGACGCATCGATACAAGGTCTCGTTTGTGTGCTGATGCAACTCGAGAAGTTTATAGCTTATGCCTCTCGACAACTGCGGGTTCACGAGAAGAACTACACGACCCATGATTTGGAACTCGGAGCTGTGGTGTTTGCCCTTAAGATATGGAGGCATTACTTGTACGGTACCAAGTTTACCATTTACACCGACCACAAGAGTCTCCAGCATATCTACGATCAGAAGGAGCTGAACATGCGACAGCGTCGTTGGGTCGAGCTGCTTAAGGATTATGATTGTGCCATCAAGTACCACCCTGGCTAGGCCAATTTAGTGGCCGACGCCCTCAGCAGAAAAGAAACAGATAAACCCAGACGAGTGCGAGCATTGCAACTCACGATTCATACCAACTTACCCGATCAGATTCGCGAGGCGCAACTCGAAGCTTTGAAAGATGGTAATCTTCCATCGGAACTCATGCGGGGCATGAACAAGCAACTTGAAACCAAATCGGAAGGGGTCCAATATTTTGAGAACCGGAATTGGGTTCCACGATACGGAGAGTTGAGAACTCTGGTGATGGACGAAGCACACAAGGCCAGATATTCTATCCACCCTGGCTCAGATAAAATGTATCATGACTTAAAGGCACTTTACTGGTAGCCGAATATGAAAGCCGACATTGTCACCTACGTGATCAAATGCTTGACTTGTGCCAGAGTCAAAATAGAATACCAGAAACCATCTGGCCTAATACAACAACCGGAACTTCCAATGTGGAAATGGGAACACATTTCAATGGATTTTATCACTGGATTACCTAAAACACCGACGTGATGCGATACCATCTGGGTGATCGTTGACCGGTTGACTAAGTCCGCACACTTTTTAGCGATTAAGGAATCGGACAAAATGGAAAGATTGACTCGCGTCTACATGAAGGAAGTAGTGTCTAGACACGGAGTGCCTGTCTCAATCATTTCTGATCGAGATTCTCGTTTCAGTTCACACTTTTGGAAGTCACTACAAAGCGCACTAGGCACACGTCTTGATATGAGCACAGCCTACCATCCTCAGACGGATGGGCAAAGTGAATGAATTATTCAGATCTTGGAGGATATGTTGCGTGCATGTGTGTTGGATTTCGGAAAAAGTTGGGAACCTTACTTACCTTTGGTAGAGTTTTCGTATAATAACAGCTACCACACAAGTATTAAAGCAGCGCCGTTTGAAGCACTGTACGGACGGAAGTGTCGATCACCACTCTGCTGGGTAGAGGTGGGTGACAGCCAAATCACTGGTCCAGAACTGGTACTCGAAACTTCGGAAAGGATTGTTCAAATCCGAAATCGCATGGCAGCAGCACGAGATCGCCAAAAGAGTTACGCCGACAAGCGCCGAAAACCTCTCTAATTTCAAGTGAATGACCAAGTGTTACTCAAAGTCTCACCTTGGAAAGGTGTGGTTCGCTTTTGGAAGCGAAACAAACTCAACCCACGATACGTTGGTCCTTACCGGATAACGGAAAGCGTTGGTCCGGTGGCGTACCGACTGGACTTACCAGCGGAACTCAGCAGTGTACACAATGTCTTCCACGTATCCAATTTGAAGAAATGCTTATCCGATGAAACCCAAGTAGTCCCTTTGGACGAACTGCAAATTGATGAACAGCTACGCTTCATTGAAGAACCAGTTGAAGTTTTGGACTGGGAAACCAAAACACTCAAGCACAGCAAAATTCCAATCGTTAAGGTTCGTTGGAACTCAAGACGTGGAACGGAGTTCACGTGGGAACGCGAGGATCAAATGATGAAAAAGTATCCTCACCTTTTTGAAGGGCTGACCAAACACAGAAAACCGCGAAACCCGACAAACCGTCAGAAATCACCGGAGGTATGAATTAAATTTCGGGACGAAATTTCTTTCTACTAGGGGATGATATGACAAACTGAAAATTTTTCTTACTTTTTCAGACACTCATCACGACTTGACTCAAATTTTCGGGACGAAAATTCTTTAACATGGGAATGATGTGACAACTGTTAATTTCAGGTTAACTCCGTTAACTCAACTCCGTCAATTCAAACTTAAGATCATTAAATCTGTAACGCACACCTCATTACATTTAAACTAGGGTTTAAATGACGCTTGACACTTACTTCATGTGTAGTCTTTCGGGAATTGCACCGAAACGCAAACGAGTTGATGCAAACAATTGGTGAATAAACGAAAAATGTCAAAACAATAATTATGTGATAATTATGTGTTAGACATATGTGTTACTTGATTATATTATGTATGATACTAAACAAGAAACAAGAGCTAGTTAAAATAAGCTAGAAAAGTGCAAATTAGAAGTTGAGGGACCTGGATGTAACATGTTATTATAAATAATAATATAAACCTAAACCCTAACACTCCCTCTCTCTCCCTCTAGACCGATCGGCACCCCTCCCCCCTTGTTCTTGGCTGCCGTCAATCACACACACACATATACACAAGATCTTTCAAGTTTAATCGAAGATTAAGGTGCTAGGAAGGTATAAACAACTATCCTATGTATTTTACATGCTTAATTTTGAGTTTGAATGGGTTAATTATAAACCCTAAAATCTGGAAATTTCATATATTGTGTTCATATGATCTTTGTTTGATTTGATGATGATTTGATAACTAGAATTGATATTGTTACATGTTAATCGTTGTGTCTTGATTTTGAGATCAAATAAAACCCTAACCATGTATGTATGGTGTAATTGATGTGTATGGATAGTGATTATGGTGTCTAGAGTGTTATATGAACGGATTATAGTCTATAGATGGTTAATATGTTGAGTTTTGTTGCAAACAGTTTCTGGACAGATTGTGTTGTTGATTTTCAATTGACTGTATCGGGGTGTAAATGTGAAAATTGGTTGAGATTATTGATACTACAGTAAACTAGGTTGAGTCTAGTTTCTAAAGAATATAAATTTGCAATTTTTGGACGTGTAAAAGTTAACCTTTATGATTTTACAAAAACGTTGTGCAAAGCTGAGTTGTTAGACCTGCTGTTAGATTGTTTTGTAAATGTTATATCTCATGAACTACGAGACCAATTGGGTTGGTTCCACTTCTGAAAGTTGACTTATTGAGTTAGGAACCTATTTCAAGTTGTCTTGCATTTGTTGGATTTTTCAATTAATGGAAATTTCAAATAACATTCTGTTGCGCATGAATTTGACTGTTATGAGTTTGCTGTAATGTTTTGATCATTGTGAGAAATATATATGGAATAAAAATACAATAAAATATGTTATGGAAGCCTAACACATGTGTGCTTTCGTGGTGATTTTTGATGAATTAATTGATGAGTTGTGATCTGTGAATTAGAGTAATCTTTACTAGTAGAATTCTGTCTCGGTAAAGTTAGCTGCTGAACTTGGTGAAAATACATGAAAAGTGCTAATTGCTAGTTAATTGTTATGTTTTGACCAAATTGCCCTTGCGGGGAATAGTTGCTAAATATGTACACTATAAGTACTTGACACGTAGATAGTCATTCACAACATGTAACGTATCACAAATGTACTTGTTAAAGTCACACACGATTCACAAACGAAACACGAAACGTAATATTTGCATAGGTATTACGTGCCGGGTCTAGAGACTCGTTAATAGCTTGAATACTTAGAAAATCTCTTTGTTGTTTTAGAACGCTAGAGAGAGTTTTCTGTGACGCGCATCACTTGGTGAACTATTTTTGGGAAATTATTCGCAAACAGTGAGTTTCACTTACCCCTTTAAACTGTTTTAAACGCTTTTCACTTGGTGGAGATAACATACTCCGATAAACGCATTTAAGATTTTGTTAGTAAATTATATATCACTTGTAAAGGCCAAGTGGCAAACGAAACATTTGAAGTCCTACACATCGAACCGGTTAATATTTGGAATAGCGAGTCACTGTGGAGTAGTACTACTGGGTTTGACAAACCCCACCCAACGCTAAACTCGACTGGAGGTCGAGCGGGTGTAATTTTGGCTAACACGTACCATGGTCTGGATGACCTGGTGACAAGGCACTTGATAAACAGTCAGCTTCGTTGTCGAACACTTAGTAATACTTGTTGTATAGGCTAGCTACCTATCTATATATAATTGATTTAACATTATCTGGAAACGCAAAACGCTAAACGCAAAACGCTAAACGCAAAACACTGAACGCAAAACGCTGAACGCGAACGCTAAACGCTTTATTTTATTTAAACTTGTGAACTCACCAACCTTGTGTTGACACTTTTAGTATGTTATTCTCAGGTAGCCGAGGCGGGCGCGCGGTATAGGATCATGCATGGTTTTTGAACATTCTGATATGCAAACAAGTTTTAACTATTATTACTTGGGTTTTTAAGTCGTCCTGCGTGACACAACTTTTGTCTTTTGGTTTTTACGCTTCCGCACTTAATTTCATTTAAACGTTTTTATGGTTTGATTATAACTAATGATTCCGATCCTGTTAGTTCACACCCTCTGACGGTAAAACTCCGTTAGTGGAATTTGAGGGTGTGACAACTGATTTATCGGCTAGCTGAATACTTATATGGGTTGGAGTAGGATATCCAAGTCATATCTTGGAGCAAACCGTATAAGGAACTAAGTTGATGCTAGCTCCTAGATCGTCTAAGGCATTGCTGAAAAACATTTTTCCTATCAGGCAGGGGATAGTGAAACTCCTAGGTCAGTCATTTTCTTAGGAAGCTAGTTCTGGAGAATGCAGAGCATTCTTCATTGAGTATCACGTGATAAAGTTATTCTAGCTTCCTTTTGTTGGATAGAATCTTCTTTAAGAACATAGCATAATTTGGTATTTGGGAAATGGCTTCTATGATAGGAAGGTTAACATGCAATTACTTAAAGAGTTCTAGGAATTTGCAATATTGCGCCTCCATATTTTCCTTCTTCTATCAGGCTTGATAAGGAATTAGAGAAATATATAGTTTCACTGGTTCTTTAACGGGTTTAGGAGTAGTTGGTTTCGGTTTGTTATTGGGTGTGTCAAGAACCTTAGTCACACCTTTTGATTGGATAGGTGTGACTTGTAAGTTGTTTATAGCAGTTGTGCCACTTAATGGGATTATCGCATTGACTTGAGCGTTATGGTTGGTAATTGTGTTATTAGGGAGTCCTCTAAGCTATCTCTAAGAAAGTAGTTAGGCTAACTGACCTACTTGGTTTTCGATGTTTTGAAAATAAGCCTTCTAGTTCCTTAGCTCCACTTCGCGCTGTTATGCAGGTTTAGGTTAAGAGGGTTGGTTTAGATTGAAAAGTCGCTTATCAAAGCCAAATGGAGGTTGATTGTTGGCTTCATCCCTCCAGCTGAAGCAAGGATGGTTTCTCCAACTAGGGTTATAAGTCTTTACATTCATGTTATTTTGCCGGCTTACGAAATTACATTCTTATTGTCATACTTTGGCAGTATTTGACTTGTGATCTCCCCCACATCTTTCACACTTTACCTTTGCTTTTACCAGCTCAAACATAAGTTGTTCAAATTTCTTTGAGAGGGACTTGAATTTTGCAGAAATAAAGTTACTATTTTTGACATGGTGTATGCCTTTGTGTGATGGGGTTGATCGAGGTGGATTATAGGAAAATATTTTCTTGGCAGCTCTTTCTAAGATCACAAATGCGTCATTTGGAGATTTGGTACCAAGAGCTCCACCAGCGACCTGATTGATTGTTTGTTTGTTTTGTCTAGTCTGAACGTTAAAATTTTTTTGGACTTGAAGCTACTTGTTCAATCCATGGTGTGGACATCGTCGAAGAAGGCTCTTGTATCTCTCTCATATTGTGTGTAGTGACTCATCGCCATCTGTCTAGAATTCGGTGATGCTGGCGCGATACTTAGCAGTTTTGTGGAGATGAAAGTACTTTAAAAGGAATTTTCTCTACCATCTTATCCCAGTTGGTGATGGAACTGGATGGTAAAGATTAGTCATTCCGAGGCATGGCATCAGAGCGAAAAAGGGAATAGTTTAAGTCTAGCTTGATCTTCGGAGAAATTTTGGATTTTGAAAGTTCCATATATCCAAATGAATCTGGAAATATGAGATAAAGGATCTTCATCGAGAAATCCATGAAATTGGACAACGTTTTCGATAATATGAATAGTTCTAGATATGATTTCGAAGTTTAGAAGAATTTTGAGTAGTGCAACGTTATTTCCATGGTCGTCAAGTATAGAAGTTTCGATCATATGAATGGATAATGTTTAGCTCATTGTTTATTTCCGCCATCGTAGGCTCATATTGGTTCTCCTCATTTTTAGTATCTCCTTCTGGTTTGTCCTAAACTCCTTCGATTGCTTTTCGTGCCCGAGTGCGTATTTTTCGGTGAAAGCGGCGTTTGAGGTCCGAAAGTGGTGAAACAAGTTTGGAAGTAAATGTAGAGGACATACCCTACAAGAAAAGTAAAAAATATCTAATGGCCTAACTAAAACAAAGCTAAGGTAAGAAACTTATATAACTAGAAATATAAAACTAAAACTAAAAATAGAGAAGATAGAAAAATATTTTTGTTCTTTTTGATATGTGCATAAACATCTACACTGTAAATAACGACTTAATAAATACTTGGAATGTTTTTAAAATTCACTGTGTGTCCCCGGAAATGGCTCAAAAAGTTGGTTTCGTGAGATGGGGTAGAAAAAGTGTTAGGTTTTTCAAAATATTATTTAACACAATGTCTAGTTTTAATTTATAAAATTGATTTTTATCATAACTAAACCACACGCAAATAAACAAGTGTACTAATCATATATGTAGTAAAGTATAGGTAAGATCCAAGTATCGATCCACGAACACACTAGTTTTATTTTTACTACTAAATATTTGTACTTATTTTAAGCGGAAGTAAGCATCAAAGTGGTTTTTGTTTAACAAGTAAGTTTTGAAAGAAATTTAAATACATAAATTAAAGACAATATTTTTTTGGTTTTTATGTTTTTAAAGAGATGATAATGGAAAAAGCGTATCATCGTGATTAAAACTCCATTTATCTTGGTTTAACAATTAATTAGTAAACTTGTGATATGAGCTTGAAATGGTGATTAAACATGGGAATAACATCTTATTCCTAATTCATTTTATTCCATGATAATTAAAGAAAGAAGTATGGATAAATTCATGACATCCACTAAAACATAATTTTAAGAAGTATGGATAAATTCATGACATCCACTAAAAATCGTATTACTTGTAAACTAGCTAACATTTCGATAAGTGTATGACTATCAAATTGATAATTCGAAACATACCAAACTTAAAATACTCCCACTTTTAATCCAACCCGAAAGGAAGTGGGGGCGTCACTCCAACATATCTACCAATATTTATGTGCCTTTATTTATTTCAGCTAACAGTTATTTAACCAGTTCAATTCATTCCACTATAATACGGTTTGTAAATAACATGGATTTAAATATAATATGTATTTCTCCCAAAACAATATTTTAAATATTTAAAAACAAGGGGCTTTAAGAGAAACTCACGATTTGACAATCGATTATAGATTTTCCAAATAGACTTGTATCTTATAATAGCATGTTTATATTTTATAAATTCGGGTTTGAATGACTCATTGAAGAAATTTATTTTTGTTTATTTCCTAAATCTAAGTTATGAAACAAGCATAAATGGACACAAAATTTCTAACTTATTTTCCTATTTATCTAACAATATAGCAAACAAACAAGTAGTAACTAACATACGATTAAATATTATATTATTTAATTCTTATTTTATAAAAAATATTTTAGTTTCTGGAATAAATAAATAATAGGAAAAATAATATAAGTTTAAATATTGTTATGAATATAAAATCGGTTAGTCGGTTATGGTCAGTTTTACCGGTTTTGCGTTTAATGACAAATAGGTTAACTTTTTAATTAAAATTTGATGTTTTAAATTTTTAAAACACTTTTTATATCATTTTATTCAAGTTCAGTTATATTACTAAAATAATTTATTTTTTTTATTTTGTTTAATATTTTCTCAAAAACGATCGTTTTTAACGTTTTCGTGTCGATTTTCGCGACACGAACCGTTTAGGATCAAATTTTGATATTAATCCTTCTCTAGTACAATAACTTAGGTTTCGCACAAGAACTTTATGACTTTAGGGGCTGATCTAATATAATTTCCAAATTTCATGTTGGTTCACGTTAGAAATCGAAGTCAAACTTTTCGACCGTTAAAGTTACCGAAAAGCCTTTTAAATAATATTCCCCAAAACGATTTTATTTTATCTATCATTTATGCACTAAATAACATGTAATTCAATAATATTTTCATATTTAGATCATATAGCAAAATATACACCAAACCGAATTTCAATGGATTATGTTTAAGCCTTAAGTACTTGTTTTTCATATTGAGTGAATATATTGTTTCATAATAAGTGAATGGTTCCCTATGCGGAATAAGTAAGAATCCTCCCAGAAGTAAAACTTGACATTAAAGAAAAATGTGTTCCTCAGCTGAAAGGTCATTCCTTTTAGAACAATTCAGCTGGCTTTGTAATTTCCTATGTCAGCGAACCAAGATGATGTCCTTCACGAGGCTGGATATGTATAAGAAATTCATGTGGGAATTTGTTGTTTATTTTGACCCCCAACATTTCTTGTGAACTAGGGATTCCTATGAAAAAGATGACCAGCAACAACATTTTCATCACCCTTTTTGTACTTGATTTCGATTTCGAGTTCTTGTAGAAGCAAGTTTGTCTTTCAAGATTTTGGATGCATTCAAACATTCTTCGGAGAAGATGAATGGAGCATCCTTTTGAAGAAGTTGTGTCATTGGTTGGGCTATCTTTTAAAAGCCTTTGATGAAACAATGATAAAAGCCCTCATGGCCAAGGAAACTTTGGATGGATTTAACATATGTGGGTGGTGGAAATTAGGAAACAATTTCTACTTTGGCTCTATCCACCTCTAATACTGTTTGAGAGAGCTTGTATCCGAGAAAAATGCCTTCTTTAACCATAAAGTGGCGCTTTTCCCAATTTAGCACAAGGTTGGCTTCCTCGAATCCTTTTTAGACTTTCAAGACATAAATTGAAGGAAATGCCTAAGACAGAGAAGTCCTTCATGAAGACTTCCAGTGAATCCTCAATCATGTCGTGAAAGATAGCTACCATGCAGCGTTGAAAATAGCTGGAGAATTACACATCCCAAAGAGCATTCATCAGTATGAGAATGTGCGATAAGGGCATGTGATTGTGTTTTTCTAGGTGAGATCAGAATTTGAAAATACCAGAGAATCCTTCTAGAAAGAAGTAGTACATCTTTCCTGATAGACGCTCGAGCCTCTGATCAATTAACTAGGGAGGGAAGTGATTTATCCTAGTTTCAACGTTGAGTTTGTGATATTCAATGCAAACTCGTGATCCCATTACATTCTCATAAGAATTAGCTCATTCTTGTCGTTGGTGACCATTGCCATTCCTCCTTTATTTGGAATTACTTGAACAAGACTTAACTAAGGAGAATCGGAAATGGGTTAAATCAATCCCGCATCATGTAGTTTACGAACTTCCTTCTTCACCACATCTTGCATATTTGGATTTAGCTATCTCTGGTGTTGCACTACGGGTTTGAAGTCTTCTTCCATTAGAATCTTGTGAGTACAAAATGACGGGTTGATGCCTTTGATGTCCATAATATACCAAGAGATGGCTTTTATTATGAGATTTGAGAACTTCCAAGCGATGGCTTTTTTCTCATCACTTGAAAGATTGGAAGAAATAATGACAGGTAAAGAAGAATTGCCTTCAAGGAAGCGTACTCGAGGTGTTTGGGTAATTCTTCGAGTTCTAAAGTAGGCAGATCTTCAAAAGAAGGTTTGGCTTTAGTCTCTAGATCTTTGTCTACTTCCTTGAATGTGTCCTCTGGGATGCTCTCTTCTTTTTCCTCCTTCTAACAAAAAATTTGGTCTTCTGAATTGATGGTTTGCGAATTCTCAATAAGTTGCATGCCTCATGCTTCCTTATCAGTTGTTTTACGCAAATGAAAGCTCACTATTTATTAACACATATTAGGAAGTATGAAAGCATACTGCGGATGTTTCATTTATATGCCTATGTTGAAGTTTACCTCCTCATCCTCTACCCTGAGAGTGAGTTTTCCGGTGCAAACATCTATGAGTACTCTACCGGTAGGTAAGAATGGTCTTCCTAAAATACGGGGTACAAAATTTTCTTCATCCATGTCTAGAATAACGAAGTCGACTGGGAAGACAAATTTGTCGATTTTGACTAACATGTTTTCAACTATGCCTCTTAGGTATTTCACTGATCTATCGGCTAGATGAATACTCATATAGGTTGGATTAGGATCTCCAAGTCCTAGCTTGGAGAAAACCATTTAAGGAACTAAGTTGATGCTAGCTCCTAGATCAGCTAAGGCATTGCTGACAAACATGTTTCCTATCAGACAGGGGATAGTGAAACTTACTGGGTTAGTCATTTTCTTTGGAAGCTTGTTTAGGTGAATGGCGGAGCATTCTTCATTGAATATCATGTGATATAGTTCTTCTAGCTTCCTTTTGTTGGATAGAACCTTCTTTAAGAACATAGCATAGTTTGGCATTTGGGAAATAGCTTCTATGATAGGAAGATTAATATGCAATTACTTAAAGAGTTCTAGGAATTTGCCATATTGCACCTCCATATTTTCCTGCTTCTGTCGGGCTTGATAAGGAATTAGTGGAACATATAGTTTCACTGGTTCTTTGACGGATTTAGGAGTAGTTGGTTTCGGTTTATTATTAGGCGTGTCAAGAAACTTAGTCTCACCTTATGATTGGATAGGTGTGACTTGTAAGTTGTTTGTAGCAATTGTGCCACTTAATGGGATTATCGCTTTGACTTGAGCGTAATGTTTGGTAATGGTATTACTAGGGAGTCCTCCAAGCTATCTCTAAGAAAGTAGTTAGGCTAACTAACCTACTTGGTTTTCGATGTTTTGCAAAGAAGCCTTCTGGTTCTTTAGCTCCACTTCGTTCATGTGTGCAGGTTTAGGTTATGAGGGCTGGTTTAGATTGAAAAGTCGCTTATCAATGCGAAATGGAGGTTGGTTGTTGGCTTCATACCTCCAGCTGAAGTAAGGATGGTTTCTCCAACTACGGTTGTAAGTCTTTACATGCATGTTATTCTGTCGGCTTACAAAATCACATTCTTTTATCGTCATACTTTGGCAGTATTTGACTTGTGATCTCTCCCACACATGTCACACTTTACCTTAGCTTTGACCAGCTCAAACATAAGTTGTTCAAATTTCTTTGAGAGGGACTCGAATTTTGCAGAGATAAACTTACTATTTTCGACATGGTGTATGCCTTTGTGTGATGGGGTTAATCGAGGTGGATTATAGGAAAATCATTTCTTGGCAGCTTTTTCTAAGATCACAAATGCCTCATTTAGAGATTTGGTTCCAAGATCTCCACTAGCGACTTGCTCGATTGTTTGTTTGTTTTTTTTGTCTAGTCTGAACGTTAAAAATTTTTTGGACTTGAAGCTACTTGTTCAATCCATGGTGCGGACATCGTCGAAGAAGGATCTTGTATCTCTTTCATATTCTGTGTAGTGACTCATCGCCATCTGTCTAGAATTTGGTGATGCTGGCGCGATACTTTGAAGTTTTGTCGAGTGGAAAGTAGTTTAAAAGGAATTTGCTCTACCATCTTATCCCAGTTGGTGATGGAACCGGATAGTAAAGATTAGTCATTCCGAGGTGTGGCATCGGAGCGAAAACGGAAATAGTTTAAGTCTAGCTTGATCTTCAGAGAAATTTTTGATTTTGGAAGTTCCATATATCCAAATGAATCGGGAAATATGAGATAAAGGATCTTTGTCGAGAAATCTACGAAATTGGACAAAGTTTTCGATAATATGAATGGTTCTAGATATGATTTAGAAGTTTAGAAGAATTTTGGATAGTAGAACGTTATTTTCATAGTCGTCAAGTGTAGAAGTTTCGATCATATGAATGAATAATGTTTAGCTCATTGTTTATTTCCGCCATCGTAGGCTCCTATTGGTTCTCCTCGTTTGTAGTATCTTTTCTGGTTCGTCCTTAACTCCTTCGGTTTCTTTTCGTGCCCGAGTGCGTATTTTCGGTGAAAACGGCGTATGAGGTCCGAAAGTGGTGAAACAAGTTTGGAAGTAAATGTAGAGGACATACCCTAATAGAAAAAGAAAAAAATATCTAATGGCCTAACTAAAACAAAGCTAAGGTAAGAAACTTATATAACTAGAAAGATAAAAATAAAACTAAAAATAGAGAAGATAAAAATATATTTTTGTTCTTTTTGATATGTACATAAACATCTACACTACAAATAATGACTTAATAAATACTTGGAATGTTTTTAAAATTCACTGTGTCTCCTTGGAAATGGCGCCAAAAGTTGGTTTGCGTGAGATGGGGTAGAAAAAGTGTTTGGTTTTTCAAAATATTATTTCACACAAGGTCTAGTTTGATTTATAAAATTGATTTTTATCATAACTAAACCACACACAAATAAGCAAGTGTACTAATCATATATGTAGTAAAGTATAGGTAAGATTCAAGTATCGATCCACGGACACACTTGTTTGATTTTTACTACTAAATCTTTGTACTTATTTTAAGAGGAAGTAAGCATCAAAGTGGTTTTTGTTTAACAAGTAAGTTTTGAAAGAAATTGTTATACATAAATTAAAGACAATATTTTTTTGGTTTTTATGTTTTTAAAGAGATGATAATGGAAAAATCGTATCATCGTGGTTAAAACTCCATTTAACTTGGTTTAACAATTAATTAGTAAACTTGTGATATGAATTTGCAATGGTGATTAAATATAGGAATAACATCTTATTCCTAATTCATTTTTTTCCATGATAATTAAAGAAAGAAGTATGGATAAATTCATGAAATCCACTAAAACATCATTTTATGTAAGCAAGAGGCTTATAAGAAGTAATAATAAGACAACTTACTTTAAAGATGAGACGATTGTCACATCCTGAAAACCCATAATATAAACAGCGGAAGTCTTAGCTTAACGCGCTCGGGTGATGAAAGATGTTGTTAGCCGAACATAGTAAAATGTATGTTTATTTTTTAAGAGTGGACTTTATTTAAATAAGAGTTTACACGTGTGCTAACACATCATGTCTTATTTAAATAACAAAAGTTCATCATGTTTATTTATTCCAACTTTAAATTCGACATCTCCATTATTTCCCAACTTCACGAAGCTTCCAACCGTCATTTACCTGAAAGACATATTAAAAACGTTTGTCAACAAGAATGTTGGTAAGTTCTCAAATTAACATTTATTTATATAAACCTTACAGTTTAATGGTTTAGCGACCATATACACCAATTTGTTACCATAAGCAACGATATTATTTGTTCCTCACTGTTCTATAACAATGGTAATTAAAAACCTTAAAAATTTACATATTATTTCTTAAAAAAATCGTATTACTTGTAAACTAGCTAAGATTTCGATAAGTGTATGACTATCAAACTGATACCTCGAAACATACCAAACTCAAAATACTCCCACTTTTAATCCAACCCGAAAGGAAGTGGGGGCGTCACTCCAACAGATCTACCAATATTTATGTGCCTTTATTTATTTCAGCTAACAGTTATTTAACCAGTTCAATTCATTCCACTATAATACGGTTTGTAAATAACATGGATTTAAATATAATATGTATTTCTCCCAAAACAATAGTTTAAATATTTAAAAACAAGGGGCTTTAAGAGAAACTCACGATTTGACAATTGATTATAGATTTTCCAAATAGACTTGTATCTTATAATAGCATGTTTATATTTTATAAATTCGGGTTTGAATGACTCATTGATGAAATTTATTTATTTTTATTTCCTAAATCTAAGTTATCAAACAAGCATAAACGGACACAAAATTTCTAACTTATATTCCTATTTATCTAACAATATAGCAAACAAACAAGTAATATTTAACATATGATTAAATATTATATTATTTAATTCTTATTTAAAATAATATTTTTAGTTTCTTGAATAAATAAATAATAGGAAAAATAATATAAGTTTAAATATTGTTAAGAATATGAAATCGGTTAATCGATTACGGTCAGTTTTACTGGTTTCGCGTTTAATGACAAATATGTTAACTTTTTAATAAAAATTTGATGTTTTAAATTTTTAAAACACTTTTTATATCATTTTAGTAAAGTTCAGTTATATTACTAAAATAATTTATTTTTTTTATTTTGGTTATTATTTTCTCAAAAACGATCGTTTTTAACGTTTTCGTGTAGATTTTCGCAACACGAACCGTTTAGGATCAAATTTTGATATTAATCCTTCTCTTGTACAATAACTTAGGTTTTGTACAAGAACTTTATGACTTTAGGGTCTGATCTAAAATAATTTCCAAATTTCATGTCGGTTTACGTTAGAAATCGAAGTCAAACTTTTCGACCGTTAAAGTTACCGACAAGCCATTTAAATCATATTCCCCGAAACAATTTTATTTTATCTATCACTTATGCACAAAATAACAAGTAATTCAATAATATTTTCAGATTTAGATTATGTAGCAAAATATACACCAAACCGAATTTCAATGGATTATGTTTAAGCCTTAAGTACTTGTTTTTCATAATGAGTGAATATATTGTTTCATAATGAGTGAATGGTTCCTGTGTGGAATAAGTATGAATCCTCTAAGAATCCTCCAAGAAGTAAAACTTGACATTAAAGAAAAATGTGTTCCTCAGCTGAAAGGTCATTCATGTTAGAACAATTCAGCTGACTTTGTAATTTACTATGTCAGCGAACAAAGATGATGTCCTTCACGAGGCTGGATATGTATAAGAAATTCATGTGGGAATTTGTCGTTTATTTTGACCCCCACCATTTTGTTGTGAAGCTAGGCATTCCTACGAGAATGTTGACCGGCAACATTATTTTCATCACCCTTTTTGTACTTGATTTCGATTTCGAGTTCTTGTAGAAGCAAATCCATTGGATCAAATGGGATTTAGTATCTTGTTTGGTTTACAAAAACTTAATTTCCGCATGATCAGTGTAGAAGATGGTTTTTGAAAGAACTAGATTGGAATGAAGTAAAGTGAATACCATGGCCAAAAGCTCCTTCTTTGTAGTTGTCTAATTCTCTTGAGCATCATTCATAGTTTTGTTGGTTTAGTAGATCGGATGAAAGTGCTTATCCTTCTTTTGTTTAAGACTGCTCCAACTGCGAAGTCACGTGCATCACACATGAGTGTGAATGGTAGCGTTCAGTATGGAGCTACCGTAATTAGAGCATCTGCAAATTTGTCTTTCAAGATTTCGAATGCATTCAAACATTCTTCGGAGAAGATGAATGGAGCATCCTTTTGAAGAAGTTGTGTCATTGGTTGGGCTATATTTGAAAAGTCTTTGATGAAACAATGATAAAAGCCCTCATGGCCAAGGAAACTTTGGATGGATTTAACATATGTGGGTGGTGGAAGTTTGAAAATGGTTTCTACTTTGGCTCTATCCACCTCTAATTGTGCTTGAGAGATCTTGTATCCGAGAGAAATGCCTTCTTTAACCATAAAGTGGCTCTTTTCCCAATTTAGCACAAGGTTGGCTTCCTCAAATTTTTTTTAGATTTTCAAGACATAAATTGAAGGAAATGCCGAAGACAGAGAAGTCCTCCATGAAGACTTCAAGTGAATCCTCGATCATGTCGTGAAAGATAGCTACCATGCAGCGTTGAAAATAGTTGGAGAATTACACATCCCAAAGAGCATTCATCAGTATGAGAATGTGCCATAAGGGCATGTGATTGTTGTTTTCTAGGTGAGATCAGAATTTGAAAATACCAGAGAATCCGTCTAGAAAGAAGTAGTACATCTTTCCTGATAGACGCTTGAGCCTCTGATCAATTAACTGGGGAGGGAAGTGATTTATCCTAGTTCAACGTTGAGTTTGTGATATTCGATGCAAACTCGTCATCCCATTACATTCTCATAAGAATCAGCTCATTCTTGTCGTTGGTGACCACTATCATTCCTTCTTTATTTGGAACTACTTGAACAGGACTTACCTAAGGAGAATCGAAAATGGGTTAAATCAATCCCGCATCAAGTAGTTTAAGAACTTCCTTCTTCACCACATCTTGCGTATTTGGATTTAGCCATCTCTGGTGTTGCATTACGGGTTGGAAGTCTTTTTCCATTAGAATCTTGTGAGTACAAAATGACGGGTTGATGCCTTTGATGTCCATAATATACCAAGAGATGGCTTTTTAATAAGATTTGAAACCTTCCAGCGATGGCTTTTTTCTCATCACTTGAAAGATTGGAAGAAATAATGACAGATAAAGGAGAATTGCCTTCAAGGAAGCGTACTCGAGGTGTTTGGGTAATTCTTCGAGTTCTAAATAGGCAGATCTTCAATAGAAGGTTTGGCTTTAGTCTCTAGATCTTTGTCTACTTCTTTTAATGTGTCGTCTGAGATGCTCTCTTTTTTTTCCTCCTTCTGACAAACAATTTGATCTTCTGAATTGATGGTGTGCGACTTGTCAATAAGTTGCATGCCGCATGCTTCCTTATTAGTTGTTTTACGCAAATGAAAGCTCACTATTTATTCATACATATCAGAAAGTATGCAAAAGCATACTGCGGATGTTTCATTTATTTGCCTATGTTGAAGTTTACCTCCTCATCTTTTACCCTGAGAGTGAGTTTTTCGGTAGGAACATCTATGAGTACTCAACCGGTAGATAAGAATGGTCTTCCTAAAATAAGGGGTACAAAATTGTATTCATCCATGTCTAGAATAATGAAGTCACCTGGGAAGACAACTTTGTCGATTTTGACTAACATGTTTTCAACTATGCCTCTTAGGTATTTCACTGATTTATCGGCCATATGAATACTCATATGGGTTGGAGTAGGATCTCCAAGTCATAGCTTGGAGAAAACCATATAAGGAACTAAGTTGATGCTAGCTCCTAGATCAGCTAAGGCATTGCTGACAAACATGTTTTTTATCAGACAGGGGATAGTGAAACTTACGGGGACAGTCATTTTCTTTGGAAGCTTGTTCTGGAGAATGGCGGAGCATTCTTCATTGAATATCACGTGATATAGTTCTTCTAGCTTCCATTTGTTGGATAGAACCTTCTTTAAGAACATAGCATAATTTGGCATTTGGGAAATATCTTCTATGATAGGAAGATTAATATGCAATTACTTAAAGAGTTCTAGAAATTTGCCATATTGCATCTCCATATTTTCCTGCTTCTGTCGGGCTTGATAGGAATTAGTGGAACATATAGTTTCACTGGTTCTTTGACGGATTTAGGAGTAGTTGATTTTGGTTTATTATTAGGTGTGTCAAGAAACTTAGTCTCACCTTATGATTGGATAGGTGTGACTTGTAAGTTATTTGTAGCAATTGTGCCACTTAATGGGATTATCGCATTGACTTGAGCGTAATGTTTGGTAATGGTATTACTAGGGAGTCCTTCAAGCTATCTCTAAGAAAGTAGTTAGGCTAACTAACCTACTTGGTTTTCGATGTTTTTCAAAGAATCCTTCTGGTTCCATAGCTCCACTTCGTTCTGGTATGCAGGTTTATGTTAATAGGGTTGGTTTAGATTGAAAAGTTGCTTATCAAAGCCAAATGGAGGTTGATTGTTGGCTTCATCCCTCCAGCTGAAGTTAGGATGGTTTCTCCAACTAGGGTTATAAGTCTTTACATACATGTTATTCTGCCGGCTTACGAAATCACATTCTTTTATCGTCATACTTTGGCAGTATTTGACTTGTGATCTCCCCCACACCTATCAAACTTTACCTTTTCTTTGACCAGCTCAAACATAAGTTGTTCAAATTTCTTTGAGAGGGACTCGAATTTTTGCAGAGATAAAGTTTCTATTTTCGACATGGTGTATGCCTTTGTGTGATGGGGTTGATCGAGGTGGATTATAGGAAATCTTTTCTTTGCAGCTTTTTCTAAGATCACAAATGCCTCATTTGGAGATTTGGTTCCAAGATCTCCACCAGCGACTTGATCGATTGTTTGTTTGTTTTGTCTAGTCTGAACGTTTAAAAAATTTTGTACTTGAAGCTACTTGTTCAATCCATGGTGCGGACATCTTCGAAGAAGGCTCTTGTATCTCTCCCATATTCTGTGTAGTGACTCATCTCCATATGTCTAGAATTCGGTGATGCTAGCGCGATACTTAGCAGTTTTGTCGAGTGGAAAGTACTTTAAAAGGAATTTGCTCTACCATCTTATCCCGGTTGGTGATGGAACCGGATGGTAAAGATTAGTTATTCTGAGGCTTCGCGTCGGAGCGAAAACGGAAATAGTTTAAGTCTAACTTGATCTTCAGAGAAATTTTGGATTTTGGAAGTTCCATATATCCAACTGACTCAGGAAATATTAGATAAAGGATCTTCGTCGAGAAATCCATGAAATTGGACAATGTTTTCGATAATAGGAATGGTTCTAGATATGATTTCGAAGTTTAGAAGAATTTTGGGTAGTAGAACGTTATTTCCATGGTCGTCAAGTGTAGAAGTTTCGATCATACGAATGGATAATGTTTAGCTCATTCTTTATCTCCGCCATCGTAGGCTCCTATTGGTTCTCCTCGTTTGTAGTATCTCCTTCTGGTTCGTCCTTAACTCCTTCAGTTGCTTTTCGTGCCCGAGTGCGTATTTTTCGGTGAAAGCGGCGTTTGTCGTCCGAAAGTGGTGAAACAAGTTTGGAAGTAACTGTAGAGGACATACCCTACTGGAAAAGTAAAAAATATCTAATGGCCGAACTAAAACAAAGCTAAGGTAACAAACTTATATAACTAGAAAGATAAAAATAAAACTAAAAATAGAGAAGATAGAAAAATATTTTTGTTATTTTTTATCCGTACATAAACATCTATACAATAAATAACGACTTAATAAATACTTTGAATGTTTATAAAATTCACCGCGTGTCCCCATAAATGGCGCCAAATGTTGGTGTGCGTGAGATGGGGTAGAAAAAGTGTTAGGTTTTTCAAAATATTATTTCACACAATGTCAAGTTTAAATTTATAAAATTGATTTTTATCATAACTAAACCACACGCAAATAAGCAAGTGTACTAATCATATATGTAGTAACGTATAGGTAAGATCCAAGTATCGATCCACGAACACACTTGTTTGATTCTAACTACTAAATCTTTGCACTTATTTTAAGCGGAAGTAAGCATCAAAGTGGTTTTTGTTTAACAAGTATGTTTTGAAAGAAATTTAAATACATAAATTAAAGTCAATATTTTTTGGTTTTTATGTTTTTAAAGAGATGATAATGGAAAAAGCGTATCATTGTGGTTAAAACTCCATTTAACTTGGTTTAACAATTAATTAGTAAACTTGTGATATGAGCTTGCAATGGTGATTAAATATGGGAATAACATCTTATCCCTAATTCATTTTATTTCATGATAATTAAAAAAAGAAATATGGATAAATTCATGACATCCACTAAAACATCATTTTATGTAAGCAAGAGGCTTATAAGAAGTATTAATAAGACAACTTACATTAAAGATGAGACGATTGTCACACCCCGAAAACCCTTAATTTAAACAGCGGAAGACTTAGCTTAACGCGTTCGGGTGGTGACAGATGTTGCTAGCCAAACATAGTAAAATGTATATTTATTTTCCTAAGAGTGGACTTTATTAAAATAAGAGTTTACACGTGTGCTGACACATCAAGTCTTATTTAAATAACAAAAGTTCATCATGTTTATTTATTCAAACTTTAAACACGACATCTCCATTATTTCCCAACTTCACCAACCGTCATTTACCTGAAAGACATATTAAAAACGTTTGTCAACAAGAATGTTGGTGAGTTCTCAAATTAACGTTTATTTATATAAACCTTACAGTATAATGGTTTAGCGACCATTATACACCAATTTGTTACCATAAGCAAATATATTATTTTTTCCTCACCGTTCTATAACAATGGTAATTAAAAACCTTAAAAATTTACATATTATTTCTTAAACAAATCGTATTACTTGTAAACTAGCTAAGATTTCAATAAGTGTATAGCTATCAAACTTATAACTCGAAACATACCAAACTCAAAATACTCCCACTTTTAATCCAACCCGAAAGGAAGTGGGGGCGTCACTCCAATAGATCTACCAATATTTATGTGTCTTTATTTATTTCAGCTAACGGTTATTTAACCTGTTCAATTCATTCCACTATAATACGGTTTGTTAATAACATGGATTTAAATATAATATGTCTTTCTCCCAAAAAAATAGTTTAATTATTTAAAAACAAGGGGCTTTAAGAGAAACTCACGGATTGACAATCGATTATAGATTTTCCAAATAGACTTGTATCCTATAATAGCATCTTTATATTTTATAAATTCGGGTTTGAATGACTCATTGACGACATTTATTTTTGTTTATTTCCCAAATCAATGTAATCACACAAGCATATATGCACACAAAAATTTCTAACTTATATTCCTATTTATCTAACAATATAGCAAACAAACAAGTAGTATTTAACATATGATTAAATATTATATTATTTAATTCTTATTTATAAAAAATATTTTTAGTTTCTGGAATAAATAAATAATAGGAAAACTAATATATGTTTAAATAATGTTATGATTATAAATTCGGTTAGTCGGTTACGTTCAGTTTTACCGGTTTCGCATTTAACGACAAATAGGTTAACTTTTTAATAAAAATTTGATGTTTTAAATTTTTAAAACACTTTTTATATCATTTTAGTAAAGTTCAGTTATATTGCTAAAATAATTTTTTTTATTTCGGTTATTATTTTCTCAAAAACAATCGTTTTTAACGTTTTCGTGTCGATTTTCGCGACACGAACCGTTTAGGATCAAATTTTAATATTAATCCTTCTCTTGTACAATAACTTAGGTTTCATAATAAGTGAATGGTTCCTATGCGGAATAAGTAAGAATCCTCTAAGAATCCTCCCAGAAGTAAAACTTGACATTAAAGAAAAATGTGTTCCTCAGCTGAAAGATCATTCATGTTAGAACAATTTAGCTGACTTTGTAATTTACTATGTTAGTGAACCAAGATGATGTCCTTCACGAAGCTGTATATGTATAAGAAATTCATGTGGGAATTTGTCATTTATTTTGACCCACGCCATTTTGTTGTGAAGCTAGGCATTCCTACGAGAAAGATGACTGGCAACAACATTTTCATCACCCTTTTTGTACTTGATTTCGATTTCGAGTTCTTGTAGAAGCTAATCCATCGAATCAAACGGGGTTTAGCATCTTGTTTGGTTATTAAGAACTTAATTTCTGCATTATCAGTGTAGAATATGGTTTTTGAATGGAATTTGTTAAAAGCGAATACCATGGCCAAAAGCTCCTTCTTGGTAGTTGTCTAATTCTCTTGAGCATCATTCATAGTTTTGTTGGTGTAGTAGATCGGATGAAAGTGCTTATCCTTCCTTTGTCTATAACGGCTCCAACTGCGAAGTCACGCGCTTCACACATGAGTTCGAATGGTAGCGTTCAGTATGGAGCTACCGTAATTGGAGCATCTACAAGTTTGTCTTTCAAGATTTCGAATGCATTCAAACATTCTTCGGAGAAGATGAATGGAGCATCCTTTTGAAGAAGTTGTGTCATTGGTCGGGCTATCTTTGAAAAGTATTTGATGAAACAATGATAAATACCCTCATGGCCAAGGAAACTTAGGATGGATTTAACATATGTGGGTGTTGGAAGTTTGGAAACGGTTTCTACTTTGGCTCTATCCACCTCTAATCCTGCTTGAGAGATCTTGTATCCGAGAAAAATGTCTTCTTTAACCATAAAGTGACACTTTTCCTAGTTTAGCCCAAGGTTGGGTTCCTCAAATCCTTTTTAGATTTTCAAGACATAAATTGAAGGAAATGCCGAAGACAGAGAAGTCCTCCATGAAGACATCCAGTGAATCCTCAATCATGTCGTGAAAGATAGCTACCATGCAGCGTTGAAAATAGCTGGAGAATTACACATCCCAAAGAGCATTCATCAGTATGATAATGTGCCATAAGGGCATGTGATTGTTGTTTTCTAAGTGAGATCAGAATTTGAAAATAACCAGAGAATCCGTCAAGAAAGAAGTAGTACATCTTTCTTGATAGACGCTCGAGCCTCTGATCAATAAACTGGGAAGGGAGGTGATCTACCCTAGTTTCAACGTTGAGTTTGTAATATTCGATGCAAACTCGTCATCCCATTACATTCTCATAAGAATCAGCTCATTCTTGTCGTTGGTGACCACTGTCATTCCTCCTTTATTTGGAACTACTTGAACAGGACTTACCTAAGGAGAATCGGAAATGGATTAAATCAATCCCGCATAAACTAATTTAAGAACTTCCTCCTTCACCACACCTTGCATATTTGGATTTAGCCATCTCTGGTGTTGCACTACGGGTTTAAAGTCTTCTTCCATTAGAATCTTATGAGTACAAAATGACGGGTTGATGCCTTTGATGTCCATAATATACCAAGAGATGGCTTTCTTATGAGATTTGAGAACTTCCAAGCGATGGCTTTTTTTATCATCACTTGAAAGATTGGAAGAGATGATGACAGGTAAAGGAAAATTGCCTTCAAGGAAGCGTACTCGAGGTATTTGGTTAATTCTTCGAGTTCTAAAGTAGGAAGATATTCAATAGAAGGTGTCCTCCGAGATGCTCTCTTCTTTTTCCTCCTTCTGACAAACAATTGATCTTCTGAATTGATGGTGTGCGACTTCTCAATAAGTTGCATGCCACATGCTTCCTTATCAGTTGTTTTAAGCAAATGAAAGCTCACTATTTATTCACACATATCAGGAAGTATGCAAAAGCATACTGCGGATGTTTTATTTATTTGCCTATGTTGAAGTTTACCTCCTCATCCTCTACCCTGAGAGTGAGTTTTTCGGTGCAAACATCTATGAGTACTCCACCGGCAGGTAAGAATGGTCTTCCAAAAATAAGGGGTACAAAATTGTCTTCATCCATGTCTAGAATAACGAAGTCGACTGGGAAGACAAATTTGTCGATTTTGACTAACATGTTTTCAACTATGCCTCTTAGGTATTTCACTGATCTATCGGCTAGATGAATACTCATATGGGTTGGAGTAGGATCTCCAAGTCATAGCTTGGAGAAATCCATATAAGGAACTAAGTTGATGCTAGCTCCTAGTTAGCTAAGGCATTGCGGACAAACATGTTTCCTATCAGATAAGGAATAGTGAAACTTAATGGGTCTTGGAAGCTTGTTCTGGAGAATGGCGGAGCATTCTTCCTTGAATATCACGTGATATAGTTCTTCTAGCTTCCGTTTGTTGGATATAACCTTCTTTAAGAACATAGCGTAATTTGGCATTTGGGAAATGGCCTCTATGATAGGAAGATTAATATGCAATTACTTACAAAGGTTTAGGAATTTGCCGTATTGCGCCTCCATATTTTCCTGCTTCAGTCGGGCTTGATAAGGAATTAGTGGAACATATAGTTTCACTGGTTCTTTGACGGATTTAGGAGTAGTTAGTTTCGGTTTATTATTAGGTGTGTCAAGAAACATAGTCTCACCTAATGATTGGATAGGTGTGACTTGTAAGTAGTTTGTAGCAATTGTGCCACTTAATGGGATTATCGCATTGACTTGAGCGTAATGTTTGGAAATTGTGTTACTAGGGAGTCCTCCAAGCTATCTCTAAGAAAGTAGTTAGGCTAACTAACCTACTTGGTTTTCGATGTTTTGCAAAGAAGCCTTCTGGTTCCTTAGCTCCACTTCGTTCTGGTATGCAGGTTTAGGTTAAGAGGGTTGGTTTAGATTGAAGTGTCGCTTATCAAAGCCAAATGGAGGTTGATTGCTGGCTTCATCCCTCCAGCTGAAGCTATGATGGTTTCTCCAACTAGGGTTGTAAGTCTTTACATGCATGTTATTCTGTCGGCTTACAAAATCACCTTCTTTTATCGTCATACTTTGGCAGTATTTGACTTGTAATCTCCCCCACACATGTCACACTTTACCTTAGCTTTGACCAGCTCAAACATAAGTTGTTCAAATTTCTTTGAGAGGGACTCAAATTTTGCAGAGATAAAGTTACTATTATCGACATGGTGTATGACTTTGTGTGATAGGGTTGATCGAGGTGGATTATAGGAAAAGCTTTTCTTGGCAGCTTTTTCTAAGATCACAAATGCCTCATTTGGTGATTTGGTTCCATGATCTCCACCAGCGACCTGATCGATTGTTTTTTCGTTTTGTCTAGTCTGAACGTTGAAAAAATTTTAGACTTGAAGCCACTTGTTTAATCCATGGTGCGGACATCGTTGAAGAAGGCTCTTGTATCTCTCCCATATTCTGTGTAGTGACTCATCGCCATCGGTCTAGAATCGGGTGATACTTGCCCGATACTTAGCAGTTTTGTTGGGTGGAAAGTAATTTAAAAGGAATTGCTCTACCATCTAATCTCAGTTGGTGAGGAACCGGATGGTAAAGATTAGTCAATTCCGAGGCGTGGCATCGTAGAGAAAACGGGAATGGGTTAAATCTAGATTGATCTTCGGAGCAATTTTGGATTTTGAAAGTTCTATATATCCAAATGAATCGGGAAATATGAGATAAAGGATCTTCGTCGAGAAATCCATGAAATTGGATAGAGTTTTCGATCATATGAATGGTTCTAGATATGATTTCAATGTTTAGAAGAATTTTGGGTAGTGCAATGTTATTTCCATGGTGGTCAAGTGTAGAAGTTTCGATCATATGAATGGATAATGTTTAGCTCATTGTTTAGTTCCGCCATCATAGGCTCTTCTTGGTTGTCGTCGGTTGTTGTATCTCCTTTTGGTTCGTCCATAACTCATTTAGTTACTTTTCGTGCCCGAGTGCGTATTTTTTCGGTGAATGTGGCGTTTGAGTTCCGAAAGTGGTGAAACAAGTTTGGAAGTAAATGTAGAGGACATACACTACTAGGAAAGTAAAAAATATCTAATGGCCTAACTAAAACTAAGATAAGGTAACAAACTTATATAACTAGAAAGATAAAAATAAAACTAAAAATACAGAAGATAGAAAAATATTTTTGTTATATTTGATATGTACATAAACATCTACACTATAAATAACGACATAATAAATACTTGGAATGTTTGTAAAATTCACCGGGTGTCCCCGGAAATGGCGCCAAAATTTGGTGTGCGTGAGATGGGGTAGAAAAAGTGTTAGGTTTTTCAAAATATTATTTAACACAATGTCTAGTTTTAATTTATAAAAATTATTTTTATCATAACTAAACCACACGCAAATACGCAAGTGTTCTAATCATATATGCAGTAAAGTATATGTAAGATCCAAGTATCGATCCACGGACACACTTGTTTGATTTTTACTACTAAATCTTTGTACTTATTTTAAGCGGAAGTAAGCATCTAAGTGGTTTTTGTTTAACAAGTAAGTTTTGAAAGAAATTTAAATACATAAATTAAAGACAATATTTTTTTTGTTTTTATGTTTTTATAGAGATGATAATGGATAAAAGTGTATCATCTTGGTTAAAAGTCCATTTAAGTTGGTTTAACAATTAATTAGTAAACATGTGATATGAGCTTGCAATGATGATTAATATGGGAATAACACCTTATTCCTAATTCATGTTATTCCATGATAATTAAAGAAAGAAGATGCATAACTTCATGGCATCCCCTAAAACATCATTTTATGTAAGCAAGTGGCTTGTAAGAAGTAATAATAAGACAACTTACTTTAAAGATGAGCGGAATTGAAATAGCGGAAGACTTAGCTTAACGCGTTCGGGTGGTGACAAATGTTGCTAGCCAAACATAGTAAAATGTATATTTATTTTCTTAAAAGTGGACTTTTTTAAAATTAGAGTTTACACGTGTGTTGACACATCAAGTCTTATTTAAATAACAAAAGTCCATCATGTTTATTTATTCAAATTTTAAACTCGACATCTCCATTCTTTCCCAACTTCACGAAGCTTCAAACCGTCATTCACCTGGAAGACATATTAAAAACATTTGTCAACATGGATGTTGGTGAGTTCTCAAATTCACATTTATTTATATAAACCTCACGGTATAATGGTTTAGCGACCATTATACACCAATTTGTTACTATAAGCAACGATGTTATTTGCTCTTAACCGTTCTTTCACAATGGTAATTAAAAACCTTAAAAATTTACATATTATTTCTTTAACATATCGTATTAATTGAAAACTAGTTAAGATTACGATGAGTGTATGACTTTCAAACTGATAACTCGAAATATACCAAACTCAAAATACTCCCACTTTTAATTCAACGCTGATGAAAGTGGGGGGCGTCACCCCAATAGATCTACCAATATTTATGTGCCTTTGTTTATTTCAGCTAACAATTATTTAACAAATTCAATTCATTCCATTATAATATGGTTTGTAAATAACATGGATTTAAATATAATATGTCTTTCTCCCAAAACAATAGTTTAAATATTTAAAAACAAGGGTCTTTAAGAGAAACTCATGGTTTGACAATTGATTAGAGATTTTCCAAATAGGCTTGTATCCTATAATAGCATGTTTATATTTTATTCATACCGGATTGGACTAAAATCTTATATGTTTAAATATTATTATCAATATTTTTAAAAGCTGGTATTTTATTCATACCAGATTGAACTAAAAAATGGTACAACCGGTTGAACCAGTTGGGACCGTGAGGTTCAACTTGATTTGTATAGTTTACCTTATAATTTCATATAAATGCAACATTAACTCAAAAAAAATACATGATTTCATAATAAGGTATCACTCAAAAGTTAATCCATATTCAAAAAACAATACAAAGGCACTTAATTTTCAAACAAAATTATTTTAAAATAAAGATGTGAAATAGATTTATCTCATCGGAGTGTTGTATGCACCGAGTTCACGGTCGCCTAAAAGATGAAATTCGCTCTCATCGCCATCCTCATCAACAATAGTATAAGTAATTTCATTTCCTATAATAACAAATAAGAAGTTTTAGTTAACTATAATCATAATATACAAATCACATGAAATAAGTAACTTATACAAAAAGAGGCATAAAACATAAAAAATATTGTGGGCTTTTAAACCGGTTTTCTATAAAAACCTGCTGGTTTGATGTTCCATAAAATCGTTCAAATATACCGGGTACAAGATACATGGCTACTCACTAAAATCTGGTTCAACCGGATTTTAAAACAGTGGTTATCATAATGTTTTTGGTTTGGTTTGGTTTGGTTTGATTGTGTTTATAGATAATGTTGTAACAACAATTAATTATCAAAATCGATCAAATAATTATAACCCATCACAATGTTCCATACAACTAGCCTTAGCATCATAGATAAGTTTTAGTTATTTGATGGAATTCAACACTTATGGTACATGTTATGCATGTTTTATTAAATAATTTCATTTTTGAATGCAACAATTGTAAAGCCCCTTCACCGGTGCCCTACTTTGGACTTTGGATTTACTCATAAGCACAATTCTTACAAATCAGAGGTAATTTAAACTTTTCGCGAAAACGTTAACTTCAACTATTCGTTACAAAACATTTGATCTTTCCTTTAAAACATAAAACACAACATCATAATTAAAACATCGCTTCTTCCATCTTCAGATGCCAGCCATTCAATCCATGCCATGTGCCCTCCTCATGTTAGCTCATTAAACATGTTTACCTGCGTGCATACTAAAAGTGAGCTACGCTGAGTGAGTTCTAGTTAATCAGGCAACATATAATTCATTCTCATGCATTCCTGCTATAAGGCCACGTTACCGGTAGCCCTACTTTGGTGTTGGATTTACTCATAAACACAGTTCTAAATCAGAGTTAATAAAAACTTTCGCAGAATAATAATAAAAGTCAACCATTCATTACAAACATTTTAACTTGTCTTTAAAACATAACATAAATGATAATATCAAAACATCACGACAAATCTTCAGATGCAAGCCTCTTCGATCTTACCATGTGTCCTGCTCAAACCAATTGTCTCAACCTATTAACCTGCGTGCATACTAAAAGTTAGCAACGCTGAGTGAGTTCTAGTTAATCACATAACTTACTTTACATACACATATACTTGCCCGAAGGTACGTATTACATACTTAACATGTCCATCGTTCTTTCATATACATTCATAACTAACCTTACGTTATAAAGCGAATTCGCCCTACATACCTCGAATATTATTAGGGCCCGGTACCCTCCATCCACGGATATTATTAGGGTCCGGTCACCCTTCATCGTCAGATATTATTAGGGTCTGGTCACCCTTCATCCTCGGATATTATTAGGGTCCGGTACCCTTTCTTCCATACCTCCTTAACATACTTTCTATATACATAATCGTAAGTTTCGCACATACACACATCATTCATTCTTCATCTTACAACATACATATAACATCAACCATTTCCTTGCAATACATGCAATTCCGAAGATCGTTCATGTACCGAGAAGAAATAATTCATACATTTCACATAATACATATATGGCATACACTTATCACTTAGGATAAGTGTATTAACTAATCACATCGAGTATGCACACAGCCCCAAAAACATAACAAGGAATGGGGCTAGAAACTCACCTGAATGCGGTTACGTTATCCGTTTATAGTCATTCCTTTCTTGAGATATGCACGACTAATTGTATAACAATTACACATATCAATTTACTATCACTATCTATATCACGTTTCTAGTTTATTCATAACCCACAACGCACGGGGGTTCGGGGGCAGCGCCCCTGGCAGCGGGGTCTAGGGGCGGCAGCCCCTAGCAGGGTCCAAGGGGCAAGGCTCCTGGCTAGGGTCGAGCTGTCTTAACGCATTTTCCATTAGGATTTTAAATTATTATTTAATTCGCTAACCGATTCGTTATGACGATTTAAACCTAATTCGTTAGCTGATTCGTCCTCCTAGTTCGTTATCTTTACATACACTGATTCGTTCTCTGGTTCGTTACCTTATCATAACGAATTGGGTAGCTAATTCGTTATCTCAATTTAGCGAATAGTTGAGCTAGTTCGTTATCTGGATATAGCGAATGGACAAGCTAATTTGTTAACAGATGGTTGGGCTAATTCGTTATCTGGATATAACGAATGGACAAGCTAATTCGTTAACTCAGCTTAGCGAATTGCATCAGTCTTATCCAAACTTTGACTCAAGGGTCAAAGTCAAAATCGCCAAGAACATCACACAGTCAACATCCACGGATTCAGCCATTTATCCTCAAATCTCAATCAAATGACACGAGTTTGGTATCAATAGATTCGTAATACCAGGGCCTATAAACCCCAATCAACGGAACATCCAAAAATCATGTTTTACATAGTCCGATTTGTTTGTTTATAACCCGTGTCTTTACACTACCGATTAACCCATAAATTGATACTGGATTTCACTAAAAATTAGCTCGTTGATTCGTTTCTATCATATATATACAGATCTAAGATCGTCTAAATGAATTCGCAACTAAATGAACGATTTCTAGTTATAAACGTACCTTAAACGAGTCGAACTACGAACACAAGCTGGTCTTTGATGTAGGTTCGGTTCGTCACAACGTTCTAGCACCAACACACTCGGGTTTTCGTCTTCGGATCTTGGTTCGGGTTGTGTGTGTTTTTCAAGGTGTAGGCTTTGGTGTAGAGATGAATAAGAATGAAAAGGATTAGGGTTTAAGGGTTATTTATACTCCCTTAAGCCCATGGACCTAAGGCCCATTCCATTCTTTATTCCATCTTCTAAAGTCCAAGCTCGCCTTCTCTTATTTTATTCATCTAAATCGATACACGACACACTATAAATTAAACGAAATTTATTTTATTATTATAACTAAAAGTAGGATGTTACAAGTCTTCCCTCCTTAAAGAGTTTCGTCCCCGAAACCTAACTATTACATAAACAAATTCGGGTAAAACTTGCGCATCTCATCCTCAACTTCCCAAGTAGCATCAGAACCCTTGCGATGCTTCCATATCACTTTCACTAAAGGTATAACCTTGTGACAAAGTTGTTTCTCCTTGTGGTTAACTATCTCAATTGGTTACTCGATGTAATTCAACTGTTCATCAACCTCAATGTCCATTAACGGCACATGAGACGTGTCACAAGCTAGACATTTTCTCAGATGAGAAACATGGAAGGTTGAATGAATTCCTTTTAACGTTTCTGGCAAATCCAGCTTATAAGCCACTTCGCCTACACGATATATAATCTTAAACGGTCCAATGTACCTCGGACTCAACTTACCCCTCTTTCTAAAACGGATAATTCCTTTCCAAGGTGAGACCTTAAGCATCACATTGTCACCAACGTTAAACTCAATTGGTCGTCGCCGCTTATCAGCATAAGACTTTTTTCTGTCTTGAGCAGCTTTCATTCTTGCTTTAATCTAGTCGAACTTCGAAGACGTTTCTTGAACCACTTCTAAACTTCCCATCTCCTTCTAACCAATCTCTCCCCAACATACCGGGGTTCTACATCGTCTACCGTAAAGCATTTCAAACGGCGGCATACCAATATTTGAATAGTAGCTGTTGTTATAGGAGAACTCTGCTAGATACAGATGATCATCCCAACTTCCTCCAAAATCTAAAACGCAAGCACGTAGCATATCCTCTAGGGTTTGGATCGTCCTTTCAGACTGTCCATCTGTTTGAGGATGATACGCCGTACTGATGTTCAATCTTGTCCCCATAGCTTCATGGAATATCTTCCAGAATCTTGAGGTAATTCGTGTATCTCTATCAGAAACGATTGATAGCGGTACTCCATACTTAGACATGACCTCTTTGATGAACAAACTTGCTAACGTTTCTGACGAGATGGCCTCTCGAATAGGCAGAAAGTGAGCACTTTTGGTCAAACGGTCCACTATCACCCAGATGGTATCATGATGCTTAGCTGTACGAGGTAGCTTAGTTATGAAGTCCATGGTGATGTGTTCCTATTTCCACTCTGGTATCTCTAGAGGCTGCATCTTTCTATAAGGTTTCTGGTGCTCTGCCTTGACTTGTAAACAAGTTAAGCACTCACTGACATAATTTACTACATCATTCTTCATTACTGGCCACCAGTAATCCCTTTTCAAATCTTGGTACATCTTTGTAGCTTCTGGATGAATCGAATACCTTCACTTGTGAGCTTCTTCTAAGATTCGACCTCTAAGATCTCCATTCCGTGAGATCCACATAAGGTCAAACCTAGTCTTAACACCATGTGTGTTTTCCATCAACTCCTCTTGTTGGCCGTAAATTCTTTCCTTCTTGACTAACCCTTCATCTACCAACACTTCTTACTGCACTTTGAAGATTTCTTCAAAAAGGCTTGAATTCATAATCAGCTGGTATGACTTCACTGTTGCAAGGAATTCCTCATTCTTACGGCTTAATGCGTCGGCTACTACATTAGCTTTACCAGGGTAGTACTTAATGTTGCAGTCGTAATCCTTTATCAATTCTAACCACCTCCTCTGCCTCATGTTCAGCTCTTTCTGCTCGAAGAAGTACTTTAAACTTTTATGATCCGTATAAATAGTACACTTAGTACCATACAGGTAATGCCTCCATATCTTTAAGGCATGCACAACTGCTGCTAGCTCTAAATCATGCGTCGGATAAGTACTCTCATGGACTTTCAACAGTCTAGACGCGTAAGCTATCACATTCCCTCGTTGCAACAACACGCAACCTAACCCACGATGCGAAGCATCAGTACAAACAACCAGATCCTCGTCACCATCGGGTAAAGCAATGATTGGAGCTTGTGTGAGTCTCTTCTTTAACTCCTGAAATGCTTCCTCTTGAAACTTACCCCAACTGAATACTATCAACTTTCAGGTCATACCAGTCAACGGTGCGGCTATCTTGGAGAAACCTTCGATGAATCTCCTATAGTAGCCAGCTAACCCTAAGAAGCTTCGTATATCAGTCGGATTCTGTGGAGTCTTCCAGTTAGTTATTGCTTCAATCTTAGCTGGGTCCACGGTAATCCCTTTAGGATTAATCATGTGACCTAGAAATTATACTTCTCGCAACCAGAACGCGCACTTCGAAAACTTAGCATACAACTTCTCTTTCTGCAGAGTCTCCAACACCTCTCTCAGATGCCCAGCATGTTTAGACTCACTCTTTGAATAAATCAATATATCATCAATGAAGACGATAACTGACTTATCTAACATCGGCCAACACACCCTATTCATCATGTCCATACCGCATCCGAAACGTTGTCTTAGGGATGTCTACCTCTTTCACATTTAATTGATGACAGCCTGATCTAACATCTATTCTTGAGAACCAACTTGAACCTTGCAGTTGGTCAAACAGATCGTCAATTCTTGGCAAAGGATATCTATTCTTTACCGTAAGCTTATTCAACTCGCGATAATCAATGCACATCCTCATGCTTCCATCCTTCTTCTTAACAAATAGCACTGGGGCGCCCCACGGGGAAACACTTGGCCTAATGAAACCCTTTTCAAGGAGTTCTTGTAGTTGGAACATCAGTTCTTTCATCTCGGATGGTGCTAGACGGTAGGACGCTTTCACGACGGGCTGGGCTCCTGGTACTAAATCTATCTGGAATTCTATCTCTCGCTCCGGTGGCAACCCCAGAAGATCCTCAGGAAATACTTCTGGGTAGTCGCACACGATAGGAACATCTTTCATCTCTTTCATCTCGGCCGTAGCGTTGACAACATATGCCAGGTAGGCACCGCACCCTTGCCTTAACAAACCCTCGGCTTTTATCATCGAAATGACATTAAGCCCAGAACTTTCCTTATCACCGTAAACCTTCACCGCACTACCACCCAAGAACTTTAACCTTATTATTCTACTCTTACACACTATCTGAGCTTCATACTCAGACAGCCAATCCATCCCTAAAACCACATCGAACTCTCCTAAGGTCATAACATACAAAGTAACAGGGAACTCATGCCCCTCCAATTCAATCTTACAGTCCTTAACCATTTTCATTATTTTAACCAAAGTGTCACTAGCGTTTTCTACTATAAAAGTTTCTGACACTCGGCAACATTTCATTTTAGCTAGTTTACTAAATGGTGTGGCTAAGAAACTTTTGTTTTCACCAGAATCAAACAATACTGAAGCGGAAATACCGTTTACTAGAAACGTACATGTGACGACATCTGGGATATGCCTGGCTTGTTCCTGTTTTAACATGTAAGCTCTGGTCCTTGGCCTTGATGGTTCTGCATCCTTGTGTGTATATCAGTTTATGCCTAACTTGCTATTTGCTTACTTGCTTTATTCGAATCGCATTCGGAGAGGTCCAACATATTCTCAGTCTAGTATGATCTTAAGACCGTCTTAGTGGCCAGCGTTCGACGCATTGACAATGGTTTCACCAACACCTCATTTTTGGTAAACAATGCCCATTCGCATGGAAACGGTTTAGCCCTTTCTTTATGTTTGATTGTTTGTGTATGTGCTTTGGTTTAACTGTTTCTCTCACAGGAACAGTTTGCATTTTTATTTATATATTATATATACTATTACTGTTGTGTCTTAAACTGGTGTTTTACTCAATTAACATGTGTTGTTGACAAAATTCTATTTTATACGCATATGCAGGTTATCGTAGAAATTTAATGCAGGTTGGTGAAGACTTAGTGAAGAATTTAAGTTATAATATTTTAATCAAGATCATTAGAAATATAAATTTGTATTGTTGTATTTATGGATTATGTACTTGTTTGTATTTGATTTATTTGAAATTTGAATTTAATTAATAGATATTGTTATTAAAATATTGCATGATAGTTTCTTGATAGCTGTAGCAATCAGCTCACGCCCCGACATTTCCGCCTTAGGTTGGGGTGTGGCAGATTGGTATCAGAGTCGAATGTTTAAGATAGGTCGTTAGTGGTGCCTTAGTAACATGCTTAGGAGCCTTATACGTGCTTGTTTGTTTACCTGATGTTTTCTATTTGATTGTTTACAGCTTACGTAAATGCCTTGTTAGATTAGGTACTTATTTAACTGCTTAGTTAATTTTTTATTTTATCGTCATGCACACACACAAAACTCTGAAACTATGCTTCACTCAAAATATTTTATTACTCCGAGGCTACGACTCATTCTCAAAATATTTTTATAACTCTGAGGCTACGTCTCAATCTCAAAATACTTTCTATTAAATTTTATTTTGCCTTTTATTGTTTGAAATTCTTTGAGAATTTCCTAGCTTTGTTCTTTCTCTTTTTCACTTAAAACTAGGGAGTATGACAAGATTCCCTGCCATAGTGGAAATTGTCATGCGACCCATGGGTATGACAAGATTCCCTGCCATAGTGGAAATTGTCATGCGACCCATGGGACGCCATGGACAAGCCAACTGTACATTTGCCCAATTCGTTATATTTGCAATATTTTGTTGGAACATTATCATCCATGGTGATACACGAGATATTTCAACTACTTATGCTTGAGTTCGTTTATTCGTTACTTAGTTTGGTCGGTCAAATCGCCATGTAACACTCATGGGCCGACAAAATCAATTGATGTTTTCTAACCCCATTTCCTTGTTATGTCTTAGGGGTTGTGTGCATACTCGATGTGATAGTTAATACACTTACCTTAAATGGTAAATGTATGCCATGTATGCTTGTCGGTACGTGAACGATCTTCGGATATTGCACGTATTGACAAGGGAGGTATGTATATGAAATATGAATGTGTGATAGATATATGTACAACATTTGAGTGTGTATAAATGATTAAAGAAAGTATATGTATGTTACGGGTATGCAAAGACATAATGTATGAATATAAAAAAGTAAGGGATCAGACCCTAATAATATCTAAGATAGAGAAGAAAGGGATCAGACCCTAATAATATATGAGATAAAGAAGTAAAGAGGGATCAGACCCTACTAATATCTTAGATAGACAAGAAATGGATCAGACCCTAATATATCATAGATAGACAAAGGAAAGAGGGATCATACCCTAATAATATCCGAGATAGAAAAGGAAGGGATCAGACCCTAATAATATCTATGATAGAAAGGATAGTAATTATTTAATATGAAAGTAAAAAAGTATGAATGTTTATATATTCTTATGTAATGAAAGTAAATAGGTAAAGTAACTATTATGTATCCTCAGATGCATAATTGAAGGTAAGTATATGTACTGTATAATATATGATTAACTAGAACCCACTCAGTGTAGCTGACTTTTAGTATGCACGCACGTGAGTAGAATGTGACAGCTGGCTTGAGCGGGGACACATGGCAGAAGAATAAGAGTCTAGCATATAAAGACTCATGATGTTTTATATTTAACGTTTTAATTTTGGAAGACAAGGATAAGACAAGTTATGAATTATTATGTAATGCTTATGAACGTTTTATATTTCGTGTAAAGTTTTAATTAACTTTGGTATTTAGAACTGTGTTTATGAGTAAATCCAACGTCCAAAGTAGGGCACCGGTAACGGGGCCTTACAAGTTGGTATCAGAGCAAAGATAGAGAGATTTAAGCATCCTACATGCTTAGACATGAACAGAGAATGCGATATGAGTAAGAAAAGAAAGAAGATGCCAGTTCTAGATAGCCATGTGTCACTCAAGCAAGCTCAGTAACGGTAAAGTGTATGGTTAGATAATGAATGTTAATGTTAGCATAACTGCTAAAGAAAGGATATGTGTATGTTAGGGATAGGGTTTCTTGATTGTTTGATTGATTAATTGTTTAAGAGTAGAACCAGCACAAATAGTTTCATAAGGGGAAGTGTATAGGACAAGGAAAGTAACGTGATCAGCTAATCACAACTGGCCACTGTTATTACCTGTTAGCCTTACTATCCTTGTACTAAATAGTTCTTTGGGTGATGGCATTTGTGTTTTTCCTTCCAGGATACGATGGCTGGATCTAGGATAGTTGTTGGAGCAGGAGGCCGCACTAGACGTCGTGGAATGCCTCTTCGTGTCCGACAGCCTTCGGTAAAAACAACTTCCAACACCTGAGATGAAGGAAGCGCAGCCGGGCGAAACCCAAACAACAACGAAGGGCTTCAACTTGACCCTGCAATTCAAGAAACTATTGTTCCAGCTGTAGCCACTTGCTGTGAAGAACTTGAATCCTGAAGGGTTTGCTGGAGGTCGTCAAAGAACCGTTGAAAGTGCAGGAGGAGATGGTAAGAAATATGATGAAAGGGAGAGGGATGCCTCGAGTGTGGTTAAATCTGTGAAAGTTGACGATAGGAAGAGAGGCCAAGGTCGGTGCAACTACAAGTCATTTAAAGGTTGCGATCCGCCGAAGCTGACTGGTTTGGGAGACACAATCGCTACTCTCCAATGGATAACCACTATGGACAAGGTTATCCGCATTAGCGAGTGCCGTCCCGATCAAGCTGTGGGTTATGACACCCAATCGTTTGATGATGAGGCAATGTATTGGTGGGAATCGATTGAGCAGAGGAAGAGTCCAGAGGAGATCTAGACAATGAAGTGAGAGGACTTGAAGGAGTTAGTGATGAAGAGGTTTTGTACTGATGCCGAAGCTGAGAGGGCGGAGATGAAGTTCCTGAACTTGAAAGTTGGAACGATGACACATCGTGAGTATACCATAGAGTTCAACTGAATTTCTAGGTTGGTACGCTATATGGTTAACACTGAGGCTAAGAGAATCAAGTGCTATGTGAGGGGATTGCCATAGAAGGTCCGCACGTTCGTCAGGGCAATAAACCTGCTACTTTTTACTTTGCTGTCGAACTCGAAGGGATGGTTTAATCTGGCTATGGATGATGTTATAGTAGAAGAGGAGAAGAAAGATAAGAAGTGGGTCAATCATGTTAAGTGACCCGGTACTCTATTATGGAACTCCAAGGATAAGAAGCAAAAAGTGTGGGAGAAGAGATCATGCAAGATGTGTGGAAAGATGCATAGGGGCGAGTGTAAGTGGGGTAAAGGATAAGGTGTTTGTTATAAGTGTGGTAAGGCTCATGGTGGGGAATGCAGCCTGGGATCGAATGCCTGTTATAAGTGTGGAAAGGTGGGGCATTATGCTCACGATTGTACTGCAAAACCCGAATGCTACAAGTGCGGTAAGCCGGGCCATTTTGCCAAGGAATGCCCAAATGGTGGAGCTGGAGGGAGTGGAGAGAATGATGCCGATGAGACTAGGCTGAGGACTAGAGCTTACATCTTAACCCAGGAACAAGCCAAGCAGATTCCAGATTTTGTCACAAGTACGTTTCTAGTAAACGGTATATCCGCTTCAATATTATTTGATTCGGGTGCGAACACAAGTTTCGTAGCTACGCCATTTAGTAAATTAACTAAAATGAAATTTTGCCAAGTGTCTGAAAATTTAATAGTAGAAACCGCTAGTGACACCTCGGTTAAAATAATGAGAATGGTTAAGGACTGTAAGATAGAGTTAGAGGGACATGAGTTCCCTGTTACTTTGTATGTTATGACCTTAGGAGGGTTCGATTTGGTTTTAGGAATGGATTGGTTGTCTGAGTATGAAGCTCAGATAGTGTGTAAGAGTAGGATAATAAGGTTAAAGTCCTAGGATGGTAGTGCGATGACGGTTTACGGTGGTAAGAAAAGTTTTGGGCTTAATGCCATTTCGATTATAAAAGCCGATGGTTTGTTAAGGCGAGGGTGCGGTGCCTACCTGGCGTATGTTGTCAACGCTACGGCCGAGACGAGAGAAATGAAAGATGTTCCTATAGTGCGCGATTACCCAGAATTATTCCTTGAGGATCTTCCGGGGTTTCCACCGGACCGAGAGATAGAATTCCAGATGGATTTGGTACCAGGAGCCCAACCCATCGCGAAAACGCCATACCATCTAGCACCGTCCGAGATGAAGGAATTGATGTCCCAGCTACAAGAACTCCTCGACAAGGGTTTTATTAGACCAAGTGTTTCCCCGTGAGGCGCACCAGTGTTATTCGTTAAGAAGAAGGATGAAAGTATGAGAATGTGCATAGACTATCGCGAGTTGAATAAGCTTACGGTAAAGAATTGATATCCTTTGACAAGGATTGATGATATGTTTGACCAACTGCAAGGTTCAAGTTGGTTCTCACGGATAGATCTCTGATTCGGCTATCATCAGCTGAAGGTGAAAGAAGCAGACATCCCTGAAACAACGTTTCGAACACGTTATGGACACTACGAGTTCCTTGCGATGTCATTCGGTCTAACAAATGCTCCTGCAGCATTTCTAGATATGATGAATAGGGTGTGTCGGCCGATGTTGGATAAGTCAGTTATCATTTTTATTGATGATATATTGATTTATTCAAGGAGAGAGTCTGATCATGCTGAGCATCAGATAGAAGTATTGGAGGTTCTGAAGGAAGAGAAGTTGTATGCTAAGTTTTCAAAATGAACGTTCTGGTTGCGAAAAGTGAAATTCTAGGTCACGTGATCAATCCTGAAGGGATTACCATGGACCCAGCTAAGATTGAAGTGATAACGAATTGGAAGACTCCACAAAATTCAACTGATATATGAAGCTTCTTAGTGTTGCCTGGCTACTATAGGAGATTCATGGAAGGTTTCTCCAAAATAGCTGCACCGTTGACCGGTATTACCCGAAAGTCGGTAGTGTTCAATTGGGGAAAGTTCCAAGAATAAGCCTTTAAGGAATTAAAGAAAAGACTCACGCAAGCTTCAATCCTTGCTTTACCCGATGGTGACGAGGATCTGGTTGTTTGTAGTGATGATTTTCATTCATGGGTTAGGTTGCGTGTTCATGCAATGAGGAAAAGTGATAGCTTATGCGTTTAGACAGTTGAAAGTCCACGAGAGTATTTATCCGACGCATGATTTAGAGCTAGCAGTTGTAGTGCATGCTCTCAAGATATGTAGACATTATCTATATGGTACTAAGTGTACTATTTACACAGATCATAAGAGTTTAAAGTACTTCTTCAAGCAGAAAGAATTGGACATGAGGCAGGGAAGGTGGTTAGAGTTGATAAAGGATTACGACTGTGACATTAAGTACTACCATGGTAAAGCTAATGCGGTCACCGACATGCAAAGTGGTAAGAATGAGGAACTCATTGCAACAGTGAAGTCATACCAGTTGATTATGAACTCAAGCCTATTTGAAGAAATCTTCAAAGTGTAGTCAGAAGTGATGATAAATGAAGGGCTAATAAAGAAAGAAAGGATTTTCGGTCAGCAAAACGAGTTCATTGAAAACACGCATGGTGTTAAGACTAGGTTCGACCGTATGTGGATCCCATGCCATGGAGATCTTAGAGGCCGAATCTTAGATGAAGCTCATAGGTCAATATACTCAATTCATCCAGGAACGACAAAGATGTACCAAGATTTGAAAAGAGATTACTGGTGGCCAGGAATGAAAAATGATGTGGTGGATTATGTTAGTAAGTGCCTAACTTGTTTACAAGTCAAAGCCGAACATCAGAAGGCTTATGGAAAGATGCAACCGCTTGAGATACCTGAATGGAAATGGGAACACATCACCATGGATTTCATAACTAAGCTACCTCTTACAGCTAAACATCATGATACCATATGGGTGATTGTGGACCGTTTGACCAAGAGTGCTCACTTTTGGCCTATACTAGAGGTTATCTCATTAGAAACGTTAGCAAGTTTGTTCATTAAAGAGGTTGTGTCTAAGCATGGAGTGCCGTTATTGATCATGCTGATCGAGATACACAGTTTAATTCGAGGTTTGGGAAGAATTCTAGAAGCTATGGGAATGAGATTGAACATCAGTATGGCGTATCATCCTCAAACAGATGGACAGTCTGAAAGGACGATCCAAACCCTTGAGGATATGCTACGTGCTTGTGTTTTAGACTTTGGAGGAAGTTGGGATGATCATCTGCATTTGGCAGAGTTCTCCTATAACAACAGCTACCATTCAAGTATCAGAATGCCACAGTTCGAGATGTTGTATGGAAGACGTTGCAGAACTCCCGTATGTTGGGGAGAGATTGGTCAGAAAGAGATGGGAAGCCTAGAGGTTGCGCAAGAAACCTCATCAAAGTTTGATTAAATCAAAGCAAGAATGAAGGCTGCTCAAGACAGTCAAAAGTCGTATGCTAATAAGCGGCGACGACCGATTGTGTTTAACGTTGGTGACAATGTGATGCTCAAGGTCTCGCCTTTGAAAGGGATCATTCGTTTTAGAAACAGAGGAAAGTTGAGTCTGAGGTACATCGGATCGTTTCAGATTATAGATCGTGTGGGAGAAGTGGCTTATAAGGTGGATTTGCCTGAAGAGTTAGAAGGAATTCATTCAACCTTCCATGTTTCTCAACAGAGTAAATGTCTGGCGGATGACACGTCTCATGTGCCACTAATGTACATTAAGGTAGATAACAGTTGAATTACATCGAACAACCGATCGAGATAGTTGACCACAAGGAGAAGCAACTTCGTCACAAGGTCATACCTTTAGTGAAAGTGATATGGAAGCATCGCTAGGGTTCAGATGCTACATGGGAAGCTGAGGATGAGAGGCACAAGTTTTACCCGAAATTGTTTATGTAATAGTTAGGTTTCGCGGACGAAACCTCTTTAAGGAAGAAAGACTTGTAACATCCTGCTTTTGAAAAGAATTAATAAAATAAATTTCGATTATTTTATAGTGTGCCATTTACTGGTTTAAATAAACAAACTAATAGAAGGTGGGCTCAGACTTTAAAAGATGGAATGGGCCTTTGGTCTATGGGCTTAAGGGAGTATAAATACCCCTTAAGCCCTTAACCTTTCCATTTTTATCCATCTCTACACCATAGCCTACACCTTGAAAAACACACGCATACACTATCCTATATCCTAGACCAAGATCCGAAGGCGAAAACCCGAGCATGTTGGTGCTGGAACGTCGTGACGAGCCAAACCTACATCAAGACTAGAACGTGTTCATAAACCGACTCGTTTAAGGTACGTTTATAATTAGAAATCTTTCATTTAGGACTGGATTCGTTTAAGTAATCCTAGATCTGTATGAATGTGATGAAAATGAACCAAACGAACTAACCCACGGTGCAATCAATTACAGTTTGATAGGTTAATCGTTAGTCTAAAGAACCGGTTAAAAATGTGAATCAAATACCCCTTAAGACCCGAAGTTTGAACGAATAGATAGTTAGGGTTTATAGCCGTTGTGAATCCGAGCTCAACGATCCCAAATTCGTGTTATTTCGTTATGAGTTGAGGTCCAATTGCAGGTCTGATTAAGCTCGACTGCGTATGTTCTTGATGATTTTGACTTTGACCCTTGAGTCAAAGATCTGGATAAGAACTGGGATGATTGATTATGATTGGTCAATTCGTTACGCGGTCATAACGAATGGGACTCATTCGTGTGACTTGATAATGTATAAACCTTTTATTCGTTATCTACCTATTCGTTATATTAAAATAACGAATCAGTTCACGTCAAGAAAACGAATTTGGCAACGAACTAGGATAACGAACCAGATAACGAATCAGGTGATTCGTTACTTGCCAATTCTTTACGATTAAGATAAAGAATCAAGTCATGTTCAGATAACGAATCGGAATGACGAATCAGATGATGATAAGACGACGAATCAGGATAACAAATTAAGGAAGATTACATAAACGAATCAGAGGCAATTCGCTATAACGAATGAGTTAGAGAATAAATAATAATTTTAAATCCTAATGGAAAATGTGTTATCCCCAGCCAGGGGCTCTGCCCCTTGGACTCCGCTAGGGGCTGCCGCCCCTAGAACTTCACTGCCAGGGGCGCTGCCCCCGGACCCTGTTCATTGAGGGTAATAATTAAAACTAGAAAGACGATATGAGTAGTGATAGTTAATTGATACGTGTAATTGTAATACAGTTAGTCGTGGAACTACAAAGATGTACCAAGATTTGAAAAGAGATTACTGGTGGCCAAAAATGAAAAATGATGTGGTGGATTATGTTAGTAAGTTCCTAAGTTGTTTACAAGTCAAAGCCGAACAACAGAATCCTTATGGAAAGATGCAACCGCTTGAGATACCTGAATGGAAATGGGAACACATCACCATGGATTTCATAACTAAGCTACCTCGTACAGCTAAACATCATGACACCATCTGGGTGATTGTGGACCGTTTGACCAAGAGTGCTCAGTTTCTACCGATACGAGAGGCTATTTCGTCAAAAACGTTAGCAAGTTTCTTCATTAAAGAGGTTGTGTCTAAGCATGGAGTACCGATATCGATCATGTCTGATCAAGATACACAGTTTACTTCGAGGTTTTGGAAGAAGTTCCATGATGCTATGGGAACGAGATTGTACATCAGTATGGCGTATCATCCTCAAACAGATGGACAGTTTGAAAGGACGATCCAAACCCTTGAGGATAGGCTACGTGCTTGTGTTTTAGACTTTGGAGGAAGTTGGGATGATCATCTGCATTTTTCAGAGTACTCCTATACCAACAGCTACCATTCAAGCATCGGAATGCCACCGTTCAAGATGTTGTATGGAAGACGTTGTAGAACTCCCGTATGTTGGGGAGAGATTAGTCAGAAAGAGATGGGAAGCCTAGAGGTTGTGCAAGAAACCTCATCAAAGTTTTATCAAATCAAAGCAAGGATGAAGGCGGCTCAAGACTGTCAAAAGTGGTATGCTGATAAGCGACGACGACCGATTGAGTTCAATGTTAGTGACAATGTGACGCTCAAGGTCTCACCTTGGAAAGGGATCATTCATTTTAGAAAGAGAAGAAAGTTGTGTTCGAGGTACATCGTACCGTTTAAGATTATAGATCGTGTGGGTGATGTGGCTTATAAGATGGATTTGCCTGAAGAGTTAGAAGGAATTCATTCAACCTTCCATGTTTCTCTTCTAAGGAAATGCCTGGCAGATGACTCGTCTCATGTGCCACTAATGGACATTGAGGTTGATGACAGTTGAATTACAACGAACAACCGATCGAGATAGTTGACCTCAAGGAGAAGCAACTTCGTCACAAGGTTATACCTTTAGTGAAAGTGATATGGAAGCATCGCAAGGGTTCAGATGCTACTTGGGAAGCTGAGGATGAGATGCACAAGTTTTACCCTAAAATGTTTATGTAATAGTCAGGTTTCGGGGAAGGAACCTCTTTAAGGAAGGAAGAGTTGTAACATCCTGCTTTTGAAAAGAATTAAGAAAATAAATTTCATTTATTTTATAGTGTGTCGTTTACTGTTTTAATTAAATAAACTAATAGAAGGTGGGCTTAGACTTTAAAAGATGGAATGCGCCTTAGGTCCATGAGCCTAAGGGAGTATAAATACCCCTTAAAACCTAAACCTTTCCAATTTTATCCATATCTACACCATAGCCTACACCTTGAAAAACACACACAACACTATCCTATTTCCCGGACCAAGATCTGAAGGCGAAAACCCAAGCTTGTTGGTGCTGGAACGTCGTGACGAGCCAAACCTACGTCAAGACTAGAACGTGTTCATAAACCTACTCGTTTAAGGTACGTTTATAATTAGAAATCGTTCATTTAGGTCCGGATTCGTGTAGGTAATCCTAGATCTGTATGAAAGTTATGAAAACGAACCAAACGAACTAACCCACGGTGCAATCCATTACAGTTTGATAGGTTAACCGTTAGTCTAAAGAACCGGCTAAAAACGTGAATGAAATACCCCTTAAAACTCGATGTTTGAAAGAATAGATGGTTAGGGTTTATAGGCGCTATGAATCCGAGCACAACGATACCAAATTCGTGTTATTACATTAAGATTTGAGGACCAATTGCAGATCTGATGAAGGTTGATTGCGTAAGTTCTTGACAATTTTGACTTTGACCCTTGAGTCAAAGATCTGGATAAGAACTGGGATGATTCGTTATGACTGGTCAATTCATTACGCGGTATATAATGAATGAGTTAGAGAATAAAATAATAATTTAAAATCCTAATGGAAAATGTGTTAACCCCAGCCAGAGGCTCTACCCCATGGACCCCGCTACGGGCTGCCGCCCCTAGAACCCAGCTGCCAGTGGCGCTGCCCCCGGACCCCCGTTCGTTGATGGTAATAATTAAAAATAGAATGACGATATGAGTAGTGGTAGTTAATTGATACGTGTAATTGTTATACAGTTAGTCGTGCACACCTCAAGAAGGGAATGACCATTAACGGTGAACGTAACCGAGATCAGGTGAGGTTCTAGCCCCATTTCGTTGTTATGTTTTCGGGGCTGTGTGCATACTCGATGTGATAGTTAATACACTTACCTTAAACGGTAAGTGTATGCCATGTATGATTTGTATGATAGTTATTATGTTATAAATGTTAATGAAAGCTTGTCGGTACGTGAACGATCTTTGGATATTGCACGTATTGACAAGGGAGGTATGTATATGAAAGATGAATGTGTATGATAGATATATGTACAACATATGAGTGTGTATAAATAATTAAAGAAAGTATATGTATGTTGCGGGTATGTAAATATAGAATGTATGAAGATGTAAAAGTAAGGGATCAGACCCTAATAATATATGAGATATAGAAGAAATGTATCAGACCCTAATAAAATCTGAGATTGAGAAGTAAAGAGGGATCGGACCCTACTAATATCTGAGATAGATAAGAAAGGGATCAGACCCTAATAATATCTTAGATAGACAAAGGAAAGAGGGATCAGACCCTAATAATATCTGAGATAGAAAAGGAAGGGTCAGACCCTAATAGTATATCTGAGATAGTAAGGACAATAATTATATAGTATGAAAGTAATAAAGTATGAATGTTTATATATACTTATGTAATGAAAGTAAATCAGTAAAGTAATTATTATGTATCCTCGGATGCATAATTGAAGGTAAGTATATGTACTGTATAATGTATGATTAACTAGAACTCACTCAGCGTAGCTGACTTTTAGTATGCAAGCAGGTAAGTAGAATGAGGCAGCTACCTTGAGCGGGGACACATGGCAGAAGAGTAAGAGTCTGGCATCTGAAGACTCATGATGTTTTATATTTAATGTTTTAAGTTTGGAAGACAGGGATGTTTTAAGACAAGTTATGAATTATTATGTAATGCTTATGAAAGTTTTATATTCTGTTTAAAGTTTTAATTAACTCTAATAATTAAAACTGTGTTTATGAGTAAATCCAACGTCCAAAGTAGGGAACCGGTAACGGGGCCTTACAAGTTGGTATCAGAGCAAAGTTCGAGAGATTTAAGCATCCTGCATGCTTAGACTTGAACAGAGAATGAGATATAATTAAGAAAACAAAGAAGATGCCAGTTCAAGATAGCCATGTGTCACTCAAGCAAGCTCAGTAACGGTAAAGTGTGTGTTTAAATAATGAATGTTAATGTTAGCTTAACTGCTAAAAAAATGACATGTATATGTTAGGGATAGGATTTCTTTATTGTTTGATAGATTAATTGTTTAAGAGTAGAGCCAGCACAAATAGTTTCATGAGGGGAAGTGTATAGGACACAGAAAGTAATGTGATCAGCTAATCACAGCTGGCAACTGTTATTACCTGTTAGCCTTACTATCCTTGTACTAAATAGTTTCTTGAGTGATGACGTTTGTGTTTTCTCTTCCAGAATACGATGTTAACTTAAAATCTCTCGTTTATATTTATATATATACATATATATGTGTGTGTGTGTGTGTGTGTATTATTAGTATATTTTAATAATAATATTAAGACTATTTTGTTTCTTTATTTAACACCCGACACTTTTGCTCACGTTTCGTCATCATTGAACGTCGTTATAAACTTACTTATATATTTTTATATATACATATTATCTATCTAGTGAATGAAATAAATAGTTTTTCTTAAATGATTTAAACAAAATACTTATATTTTGTTATATATTTTATTTAAATAATTACACATTATTATTATGATTATCTATTATTATTTATTATTATTTTGTTTATTCAAGTAATTTAAGGTATGTTTCAATTAAATTATTTTTATTTAGATGGTATATTTAATTATTTACTTATTTAGATTTTATCATTACAAGCATTTCTTATATCTTAAATATTTAAAATATATTTTATCGTGGGTAAAGATGATGGATTTATAATTAATAAGACTAATAATAGCAATTACCAAAGGAATCAATCGTCTAATCAAAACCATCCTAATCATATCATAACCCAAATAACATAGAAATCTCAAATCTATTATACGCGCTATCTCATTTGCTAATAACTCATAATATTAAATCATGTTATATTTTTATAATTAATTCATATTATTATTATTTGACTAGGAATCCTTGTAGGTGTATCCCGAAGGATTTACTTTTCTCATCATCCTCATTTGTTTTTTGTTCATCCGATCAGGTGAGTAGCCACTCCCCTTTTTGCTTATTTTTAACCTTTTGGGGACTTATGCGTATCGTATCATATTTATCTATTATCTAGTATTCAAAATCGCAACTGTCTTAATCCTTGTGTGTATATCAGTTTATGCCTAACTTGCTATTTGCTTACTTTCTTTATTTGAACCGCAATCGGAGAGGTCCAACATATTCTCATTCTAGTACGATCATACGACCGTCGTAGTGGCCGGCGTCCGACGCATTGACAATGGTTTCACCAAAACCTCATTTTTGGTAACCAATGGCCATTAGCATGGCTACAGTTTAGCCCTTTCTTTATGTTTGATTGTTTGTGTATGTGCTATGGTTTAACTGTTTATCTCACTGGACCAGTTTGCATTTTTCTTTATATATTATATATACTATTACTATTGTGTCTTAAAATGGAGTTTTACTCACTCAGCATGTGTTGTTGATAAAATTCTATTTTATACCCATATGCAGGTTATCGTAGAAATTTAATGCAGGTTGGTGAAGACTTAGTGAAGAATTTAAGTTATAATATTTTAATCAAGATCATTAGAAATATAAATTTGTATTGTTGTATTTATGGATTATGTACTTGTTTGTATTTGATTTATTTGAAATTTGAATTTAATTAATAGATATTGTCATTAAAATATTGCATGATAGTTCGTTGAGAGTTGTAGCAATCAGCTCACGCCCCGACATTTCCATCTTTGGTTGGGGTATGACATGCAATATCCGAAGATCGTTCACGCACCAACAAGCACTCATTCATAACCTCAATACAATAGTTATCACATAAATCATCTATAGCATACACTTACCACTTAAGGTAAGTGTATTCACCCTTAACATTGAGTATGCACACAGCCCCGAAAACATAACTAGGAAATGGGACTAGAAACTCACCTGAACTCGGCTACGATCACCGTTTATGGTTATTCCTTTCTTGAGCAGTGCACGACTAACTGTATAACAATTACACGTATCAATTTAACTATCACTACCCATATCGTGTTTCTAGTTTAATTATAACCCTCAACGAATGGGGGTCCGGGCAAGCGCCCCTGGCAGCGGGGTTCTAGGAGCGGCAACCCTTAGCTGGGTCCAAGGGGCAGAGGCCCTAGCTGGTGTTGAGCTAATTCATTAACTTGTTCGCTATAACGAATTAAGCCTAATACGTTATCTGAACACAGCCTAATTCGTTATCTGCGTGTGATCTAATTCATTATACCATTCGTTATACGGTTTGGTTCGGCATCTGGTTCGTTATCTTTAACAAAGCGAATTGGGTAAGTAACGAATCACTTGATTCGTTATTTTAATATAGCGAACTGGATGAGTAACTGTAACGATTCCGACGAAACCAGGGATACCCTAACCGGTAGACGATAGTTACGTCATATTTAATGTCGGGTACATGAGTTACCATGGTAATTATACGAGAATACATGGTTCATTGTATTGATTGTACGTGAATATATAATTCACCGCATTGAATATGCGATTAATCGATCGATAATTATTGAAACCCGAACGAATCGAGGGATCAATTATAGACGATATCTATAATATTTAGTGATGTTACGAAGCATTAATGCTTCGGGATAAGTAAAGTACGACACAGAAAAAGAATTTCGATTTAATGGTACGTCGGTACATTAAACGAAACCTTTAATACCAAACCGAGCAAGAGATGATCGATCAAGCCGAAAAAGATGCGCGATAATTAATGATATGATGTTTTAAGTTAATAAATGTCATGGTTTAAGTTTTTGAAGTTTTTAAATCGGTTTTATATAAATTTCATTTTTAAGCCGAAAAACGACCGTTTTAGCCTCGTTTTAAGCCGAATTAAACATTTAACCGAAAAACGAACTGAACCAGATTATCCAAAACATTATCCGGATTTCGGAAATCCAATTGTGTGGCTAGAATTGAAAGAGGTGGGTCCCACCCCACCCCCTCAAGTTCTGATCGGATTGGGAGTGCTCCCTTAGCCTCCCATTTCTTTTTTACACAAACATTCCATCTCCTTCATCAATCCTCTCCACTTCATCATCTAAAAACCGAGATTTTGGAGCAAGAAAACAAGGTAAAGAATCGAGTTAATCACGTTTCCATCTTCGTTTCTTAAGTTTGTTTGCAAGAAAATGAGGTTTCAAAGATGAAAACCGATTCTTGCATGATCAAGTGATGTATACGGGTTATACAAGGGATCTTGGTCCAAGAAAGAAGTTAAACGAAGCAAAAACGAATTTTTACGGTTTAAATCTTTGTTTTTGAATCATAACCGAAACCATGTAACTTGCTTGGTATTATGGTATGTTTTTTGTAGGCTCTGTGTTTAGTGGTAGATAAGGCGGAAAGACGAGTTTGTAGCTTGTAGTGGCGGAAAACGAAAGGTATATTCGGTTTATGTTCGGTTTTGGAATTGTGGACAGATTGTTGATGCTTTAGAGTTAGGTCATGAAATTTTACAGAGGTGTTAAACACATAAAAATAAGAGTTCTGTGAATTTTTGGTAATTTTTGGATAAAGGATGAATATTTGGTGAATTTAAGGCTCGGTTTTGGCCAAAAATGGGGAAAAATAGTTAAATATCATGAAAAATTCTGGAAAATTGCATATAAGCTTTATATATCATGTATAAGTGACACACAAAATTTTAGGTCATTTGGAGAAGTCTAAGTAAGCTTTTCGGTTAAACGAGTTCTAGGGTTTACTAGCTCGGTTTTAGTGAAAATGACATGTAAAAGAAGATTTTGGTTCTGGAAAAATTCCAGGGGACTATGTGGATGGCAGGGGAAATCCAGGAGAAATTTGGGATTTTTCTAAGATTGTTTGGTATTTACGACATATTTAGTGTTTAAATGGTGTTTAAAAATAGATAAATAAATATTAAATATAAAAATTAATTCTGAAAATATTTTTATAAAATTACCCACTGTCAAAAAGTCATTTGTGAAAAATTTCAAGATCCTAGATTAAACGGATAATTATTTGTGCAAAAACAAACTTTTAAAGCTTAAAACGAGTAAACCGGTAAAGCTCGCTTAAACGAGCTGACATGTGTAAAAATGAAATATTTTCATATAATTGAGTTAAACAAGTAAAAATGAATCATCCGAAAATAATTCGGATGATTTGGGCATTTTTAACCAATTTGATAGTTTCCGGTACGCTAAAGACGGAAACGGGTCCCGCGGCCAATCGGGGCGTCTAAACCGAGCTATAATTTCACATCTCTAATTAAATTATCAGTCAACAACTACTTTCAGGTCGTGTGTGACAAAACTCATTTTTGAAACGTAAAAACGGATAACCGTGCTAGGCACGCAAAACGGGAAAAACGACTAATAATGATTTTGACCAGTGAACTCTAAACGATATCACAATCTGAGTCCGGAGAAGTGTTTCTGGGTTAACATTGCCCCCAGAACGAGTACATTGCTGGGTTAACAGTGTCCCCAGATGTACCGGTTAACTTGGTTAAAGTTATATTAATAATGAGTGTATAGTAACGATATAGTAACGATCGTAAGGATCATATTACAGATTGGACGTGTTAACTGATAATGATTGTTGTTACCTGCTTGCATGTGCTAATGTGAGTTTCACGAGCCCCTTTTTCTGAACTGTTTTCGAATATTTTCTCGGGGCGGAAGCATGTTTTTACTGAGATGTTTAAGTACATACTGAACGCGTGGATTTGCGTGTATTTATAAATATTTGATTGTACGGGAATCATACGGAATGGGTACAGTACTGGGTTAACAGTGTCCCCAGAAGTCTTTGGAAGTGTTACTGGGTTAACTGTGTCTCCAGATGTCTTTGGAAGTGTTACTGGGTTAACTGTGTCCCCAGATGTCTTTGGAAGTGTTTCTGGGTTAACGTTGCCCCCAGAATGAGTACAGTACTGGGTTAACAGTGTCCCCAGATAGTATTATATTTTGATAATGATTTATCATGGTTTACTCGAATTGTGAAATTCACCAACTATTCGTAGTTGACCCGTTTTCTCACATGCTTTTCAGGTACAATTAAGATGAAGTGATTGCTTACGTGCTAAGTGCTTGATGTGTGTAAGATTTGCGTGCGGGATGTTAGGATACATTATAACCGATATAATTATGTATCGTATTGTATGTTGTGTGTATCACCTAGACTGTAATGAAATACGAGATAATGTAATTTTGAAGTATATTAATGCATTCAGTTTTCTTTATAAACAATGTGGTTGATATCAGAGGTGTCTGTCGCATTCCATTTACGTTTCCGCTGCGGTTGCGGGGTGTTACAGAACTTGGTATCAGAGCCATTGGTTATAAAAGAATTAGGATGTCTTTAAAAGATACCTAAAATATAACCAGTAGCTCAAGTATTATAGGATCTGAATATCAACTAATAATTTATAGTGACGAGATCTGGATGAACTTGGATGGACAAGTGAGTTATTATGGTCCGGAACATAATAACAGACTTGTCCGTACGAGGGAGTTCAGGGGAAGTCATGGGGTACGTTAATAGGTAAAAATGGCAACATATGTGTAAAGTATATAATATTATTTATACGTGCTAATGTGTATATATATATGTACATATCTTGTGGGTACATGAATTGAGAAATAGGACCCGGATAAGGAACCGGGGGATGAAATAATAAAAGTACCGAGGATGCTGAAATTTCTAGAGCATCGGTTGATGATAAGTCTGACTTATCGGGCCATAGTTATGGTAGTACCAAGTTAAATCTCACGTTTGATATTAACCAGAAATATCTAGTAACCGTCACTCCCAACCAAAATTGATGAATCCCTTACCCTACCAACACCGGTACCGTATATCTTAATAACCCCCTATGTTCACCCGAACCGACGACCCTCACGTACGGACGGACCTGTACGTGAACCTATTCTTATTTCGTTTAAAAAAAAATAAAAAAAATAATTTTTGATAATAAATGAGCAGATAAAAATAATATATAGAAATATATATGTGTATTTCTCACTCTCAAACATATGAGACATATCACCTCTAGATCGAGAATCACCGATTTTAGCGAACCTAGAACGCCTGAGGACATTGACTGAGCAAGTGATAGAGTTTCCCATAATAGTAATTGATAATATTTGAAGGCAACATGGGTTGCGCGATTACCTTAAACCTTGCAACTCCCTATGTTACCCTTACATCCGTTAGATGCCTATACCCATGTATACTCGAATAGAATGATTATCCATACACAAAGAAGTGTTGGAATCATTATAGCATAATTGGTTATTCGTTCGTAGGTGGTATACCGTGTATGCCGGATATACGAATAGACACGGATATTATAACTCCGTGGTACGTAATCGTTTGTTGCTCACGGTGAGCATGTATCGGTTATGCTGACATGCAAAAGGATATTGAAATCAAGTATATTAAACATTAATCTTTGTTGAGAAAGATCTATATGTCAGTTGGTGACAAGGGTTATGAAATATATTTAAACGTTAACCAACGTCAGGTTAAGTCCATATGTTATTATATTTGTGTGACATATATACTAGATACTGGTATGTGTAATATGTATGATAATATTTGGGTGTATGTGTACCTGCTGTTATGATTGAGCTGGTAACTAGTTATAAGGTGAGATTAGTATTGATTACTGCGTACGGGATGAGTACGGCAGAAGGACATAAAAAGAGTAACTCCAATGATGGAGATTGATATGATTCAGTTGATTGCTCAAAAATAGCAGATGATGATACCGAATGTAGTATCACAGGTCACTGCTAGTGTTGATGCAAATGTGATCGCAGAATTATAGATCGAGCAATCACACGATTATGAATATTTCAATTCTTAGTGTTATTACTAAGAGTGATATTGTCCCACCGGATACTATTGTGACTACAAGTATTAGTTATAAACTAAACATGAATAGTAGTCGTAATGAATTAGATTCGGTATGAAGGATATGTTTGTTGTTTGTGGTAAGGAAATTATTAATAGTGTACTGATGGTAAAGGGAGGAATAGATT